>NC_141140.1:15561298-15723798 GCF_053477565.2 Lygodium microphyllum | reverse complement strand
CATCTAGGAGGGCGCAAGATACAAGGAAGGAGAAGGAGAAAGTAGTAGAATTAGGAAGCAAAAAGAAAGACAAGAAGAAGGAGAAGAAGCACCATCGCAAAGAAGAGGAAGATAGTAGTAGTTTAGAAGATGATTATGGAAAATTCAAGATGCCCCAACCCGCCAAGTACAAGGGAGAGAGGGATGGGTTGGTTCTGAAGAAATGGATCGCAGAGGTGGACAGGTACTTAAAGTATTCACGAATTACCGAAGACAGGAAGGCGGAGGTGGCAGCCATTTACTTGGAGGAGGACGCTGCCAGTTGCTACCTGCTAGAACAAGAGCAAGGCCACACAATCTTTTCGTGGGAAGAACTCCAGGAAGAATTGAAGGACTACTTTATTCCAAAGATGGAGAAATTCAAAGTGAGAGATGAATGGAGGAACCTCAAGCAAACACAGGGAAAGATGAAAGAATATGTCAGCAAATATAGGCAGATCATGCTGCAGCTACCAAACATGGATACAGACACTAAGCTACATGGATTTTTGTTTGGGATGCAAGAATGGGCTAGAAGAGATGTGGAGAGACAAGAGCCAACAAGCTTAGCAAAAGCCATGAGAATGGCCAAACGACTAGTAGACCTTGAAGGCAGAAGAACAACACAAGGGAATCAAAACAGGCTCAACAACCAGTTCAACAACACCTTCAACAACAACTCATGGAACCAAAGGCTCGGTGCTCCTAGAGGGGCATTCACAGATATAAGGAGCCAAAACACCGCCACCACCATGGCCGTATCACAGACCGCCTTAGTACCAAGAGGAGCAGCAGGGAGATGGGAAAACAATCACTACAGGCCAACCCCTAGTACATCGTATGGGCCGGTAGGATCAAACACGTCATGGTGGAGACCCCCAGGCCTGTCCGTCGGAATCAGATGCTTCAAATGCGGGGGTCCACACTACCAAAACAGATGCCCAATAGAAGATACAGCTTCGTCAAGTGGATCAACGGTGAATGCAACTAGTGCATATGGAGGAGAAGAACCACAACCACCGCGAATCCAGAAATCCCAAATGGGAGTGAAGAAAGCATGGACCACCCAAGGGTAGGGTCAGTTAGCGCCCGACCCCAATGCATGGCAGCCAGAGTAGCAGCAGTCCACCATCTATACATCAAAGGCCGAGTGGGCGAGGGTAACCAACCTATCATGGTGGACACAGGAGCAACACACAACTTCATGACACCAGGGTGTGCAGCAAAACATGGATTAAAACTGTCGAAGGCCCCAGAAGGATTAATAGTGACATTCGCACAAGGAGAAGCTAAGGAGGTAAAACAAGTCTTTGCAGTCCAAGTAGAAGCTGACAAGTGGAAGGCGAAACTCAACTTCTTAGTACTCCCCATGGATGATTTTGAAGTGATACTGGGATTGGAATTCTATGAAAGTATGTCATTGCAATGTTTGGTAAAGGCGTAAATGAAATGATGCTAGATATGCAAGGAGAAGGCGTCAGAGTACCATGTGAAAGAATGCAACTGCCTGGCAGGACCCCAATCAAAGTGCAAATGAAGAAGAGTAAGCCAGGAGTATCATGCCAAACAATGAAATTGACTACAACCCAACCAAGGGCCAGACCCAAAGTGCACCGGTCCAGGGGACCATTATCAGGCCACGTATCATGACTTTCAGTGCCAAGCAGGTCAAAAAATCAGTCAAACAAGGAGATATGGTCTATCTATGTATGATCCGACCGATTGAAGAAGAAGAAAGTGGCAAGAAACCCAGACAATAGAGCAAGAAAACAGAGGTGGCAGAAATACTGGAGGAGTTCAAAGATGTGATGCCAGCTGAGTTGCCCAAGGGTCTACCACCCAGGCGAGATGTAGACCACAAAATTGAGCTGATCCCAGGGTCTGCCCCACCAGCCCGAGCTCCCTATCGCATGAATCACACTGAACTCATGGAACTGAAGAAGCAACTGCATGAACTAGAAGAACAAGGATTCATTCGCCCTAGCAAATCCCCCTTTGGTGCCCCAGTGTTATTTGTAAAGAAGAAGGATGGGGGACTCAGACTCTGTGTAGATTATAGGGCCCTTAACAAAATCACCATAAAAAACAAATACCCCATGCCCCTAGTGGAAGACCTCTTAGATAGATTACACGGGGCCAAGTACTTTAGCCGTATTGATCTTAGATCAGGATACCACCAAATCCGCATAGCCGAAGAAGATATCCCCAAAACAGTATTCCGCACCCAATATGGTAGTTTTGAGTGGTAAGTATTAGGATTCGGCCTAAGCAATGGGCCAGGCACATTTTATGGCCTTATGGATGGAGTCTTTAGACCGGAGATAGATATCTTTGTCATTATCTACATAGATGACCTCCTAGTCTACAGCAAAACATTAGAAGAACACAAGTAGCACCTACGCCGAGTTTTTGAGAAACTGCGGCAGCATCAGTTATATGCCAAGCCGGAAAAATGTGAGTTTGCAGTGAAAGAGTTGGAGTTCTTAGGCTTTCTTGTAGGAGCAGATGGAATCAAAGTGGATCCTAAGAAGGTGGAAGTTGTCCAAAGATGGCCTGTACTAAAGACTGTAAGAGAAGTGCGGGAGTTCCTAGGCTTCACAGTGTTTTGCCGAAGATTTATAAAAGATAATAGCCTCATCACTGCCCCCCTCTCCCACCTCACCAAGGAAGATCACCCTTTTACATGGGGGAATGCGCAACAGGAAGCCTTTGAGCAGATGAAGAAGTGCATGAGCCAAACTCCCATCCTAAAGGTGCCAAACTTTACCAAACCCTTTGAAATTTCCACAGATGCATCCGAGTACGGCATAGGAGGTGTCCTGGTACAGGAGGGTCACCCCATTGCTTATGAGTCAAAGAAGTTCACCGATGCTGAAACAAGGTGGAGCACACATGAGAAGGAAATGTTGGCAGTCATACACTGCCTTAGAAAATGGAAGCATTATGTTCAAGACAAGCATAGAGTCGTCTTCATCGACAATATCTCCCTCAAATACTTACAATCTCAGCCCAAGTTATCGGCAAAGCAAGCCCGCTGGCTAGACTTCCTAGCCGAATTCGACCTGGAGATTAAACAGAAGCCCAGCTCCACTAACAAGATAGCAGATGCCTTGAGCCGGAAAGTTGACCTAAAAGCTGTTAGTGTGGTCAACAGCAACTTCATAGAACTCGTCAAAGAGGCCCTAGAGCAAGACCAAGAAATGCACAAGATAATCAAAGATGTGGAAGCAGAGAAGACCCCACATGGAATGTACACCTTAGAGGAAGGTATCCTATTTTTAGGCAAGAGATTATATATCCCCAACAATGTGGAGTTGAAGAAACTCATACTGCATGAGATACATGATGGCAAGGTTGGAGGCCACAAAGGGCAAAGCAAAACCTTGGAGGCCCTTAGGAAGCAATTCTTCTGGCCAAACATGAAGGAAGAAGTAATAGACTACATCAAAACTTGCCCCACTTGCCAAATGGTCAAAGCACCACGATCAAGACCAGCAGGTCTACTACAGCCATTACCGGTACCCAACCGCCCTTGGGACGTCATCAGCATGGACTTCACTGTGGAACTACCTGAGTCCCATGGGTACACAATCATCTTTGTAGTGGTGGACTATTTTTCCAAATAGGCTCACTTCATCCCAGCCAAACCACCACTGAATGCCAAGGAGGTAGCACGCCTCTTCTTCACACATGTATTCAAACTTCATGGCTTACCACTGACTATTGTATCAGATAGAGATGGAAGATTCATGAGCAACATGTGGAAGGAACTTTTCAAGACTCTAGAAACACAATTGAGATTCTCATCATCCTTCCACCCAGAGACAGATGGACAGATAGAACGAGTCAACCAAGGCATCGAAGATTATCTCCGAAGCTATGCCTGAGTGGACCAGAAAGATTGGGCATTGTACCTTGATGTTTTGGAATTCCACTATAATAGCTCCATACACTCGGCAACCGGGTACACCCCCTTCGAGTTAGCAACATGAAAAGAAGTCATTACACCATTGGCCTTAGCATCCAGAGCGGCCAAAGCGGAAGATCAAGATGTGGAAGAATTCTTGAAGAAATGGAGAGACCCCCAAAAACATGACCCCCAAGTTCAATCACCGTTACTATGGACCCTACCGAATCACTCAAGTGTTGAATGAAGTCACCTACAAGCTGGACCTACCAAATAGTATCTGTGTTCATAATGCATTTCATGCTCGTCTTTTGCGTAGGTTCTATCCCGACAACCAATGGGGACGGCGGGTACCAATATTCATTCTAGTTACAAAGATGAATATAGTTGGATTAGGGATTGCCTTGGTTTGATTTATGCCCAGAATTTATACCAAATGGATGTTAATAATATATTTTTGAATGATACATTGGAAGAGGAAGTGTACATGAAACATGCAAAAGAATATGTGCATCCTAAGCATCCACATTATGTATGCAAGTAAGGAAAGCGTTCTCTAGGTTAAAGCAAGCACCTAGACTTGGTGTGAAAGGATTAGTAGGTTTTTATGCAACACAAGATTTCAACAAAGCATTGTTGATTACTCACTCTATGTTATACACACAGAGGATGGAATGGTGGTTGTTATTTATGTTGTTGATCTTATCATTTTTTTAGGTATACTTGAAAGAGACATTATCGAAGTAAAGCATGGTTTGCACATGAAAAATCTTGGATTGTTGAGGTAATTTTTGGGCATTGAAGTAATTGATGCACCACATGGGATTTGCTTAGTATAAAGGCAATATTCCTTGGAAATGTTGAAGTATGGGATGACTACATGTAAGCCGGTTAATATACCATTAGACCAAAACGTAAAGATGGTCGACGATGGACAATATGTCAAGAATATTGCCATGTTTAGGAATATGATTATTATATTGATCTATTTAGCCACAACAAGACCAAACTTGAGCTATTCAATTAAAGTAATAAGTCAATTCATGCAAAGGCCATGCAAGTCACACTTGGATGCAATGAGGAGAGCGTTAAGCTGTGTTGAGAAGACAGTTATCTATGGCATGTTCAATGAGAAAGGGATGAAGCCTACATCGTTTGGATACACAAATGCTAAACTAAGCAGGAAGTCTTATGGATAAAAGATTCAACAATGGATATGCTTTCTCATTTGGTTTAGCAATGGTAAGTTGGAGCAACAAAGAAGCAACATATAGTATCTCTATCAAGCACAAAAGTAGACTATAGAGGAATAACATTAACATCATGTGAGCAAACATGGTTGAAACTACTTTTGTGTGACATGGGGATTGAGACACATTGAAATGAAAGGATCCTAACCTAGCCTAAATCTAACCAAAAAATTGAATGTTAACTAAACTAATTGCTAAAAATGGTAGGAAGCCATAGTCTAACTATGCTAAGCTAGGAAAATGAATAAGAAAATTAAAAAAATAGAACTAACTCCACAAAGTTTGATTGATGATAATGAAAAGTATTTACTTTCTTCCCTATTTATAGTCCTCCTCTAGCACTCACTAATTCCAACTATTTTCAGATTATATACAAGGCTTTGGACTTCTTCACCCTCCACTATCCTTCAGTACATATCATTCCCACCTAAAATAGCTTTGTCCTCACAAACCTTGTATGATAGCAATGATAGAACCAAAGGACTCTCATAAAGAACTCATAAGCTAGTCAGTTGGATGGAAATATAAATGATAAAGTATCTCACATGAGAAAGAAGAGTCTCAAATAAGGCAAAATTGTAATAATCGAGGTGCTGTCCAAAACATGGCTGTAAGAGAAAAATGTCTATAACTCAAGTTGTACTCCTCTAAATAAGGCAAATGAAGTATCTAAACGTAGAAGACACTACATAGTACTCATCCAAACCATAAAGACCCAATTTTGATGGAGTCAAACCAATTACTTTTAATGCAATAAATTATTACAACAAGCTATAAACTTGTTTTGTGACATCATGAAGTGGTCAAAAGATCCACCCGGATCAAAATGTATTCCAACATAATAGTCATTACATATCAAACAATGATCATTCTCACTGGATCAAAAGGTATTCCAAGATAGTAGTTGTCCAAGAGACGAAAAGTGTCATGAATCCTATACTCATAGCCATCCAAATCAAATGGGTGTAATGCATCATCCCCATAATCTAATCCAAAATCCCTCAAATCATAAAGAAACATAGTGTCATCATCATGCCTATCATCCATGTCATATGCATAAGCATTCCAAGCATAATGTCCATAGGCATCCCCATCAAGAAGCATCCAAATGAACTTTGTCTCTTAGTTGTTGCATACCACAGTGATGCATAGGCTGATGTAGACCGCACCATCGTATGATGATCCATTGTTTTTCAAGATTTTTCAAGACATTCAATTTTAGCACAACCATATTGAGCTTACTCTTCCTCTTGATTGACCTCTTGTCCATCTACATCTTCTTATGCTTCCTTGTCTTCATCTTCTTATTCTTCTTCATCTTTAGCTTCTTGCTCTTTGTCTTCATGTTCATATTCATGTTCCACCAACCTTGCAATCAAAGTATTCACCTTTGTAGTAGGTGAGCTGATGATAGCATGCTACCCATTATCCATATGATTACAACATCTCAAAGGATAAGCATGAGTATCCCTTACATAGGGCTGCCCATAGAAGTCATAAGAGTTGCATTGTAGTTCAGTTGCATTAGGCTAAGAGTTAGCTTGCAGTTCACTTGCATAGGGCTGTTCATAGAAGTCATAAGAAATACACATAGAGCATAAGGATATGCATAATAATGCTACCCCCCGACATCATACAATGGTCACAAAATGGCCATAATGCTACCCCATATATGGTCACAAGAATGACCAAGATTGTGTCCATAATGTTGGTCCATAACATCATAAGAACGGTCCAGACTATGTTCATAATGCTACCCCATAATATACCCCATAGAGTGATGAGAATGACTATAGGTATGACAATGAAGATTACTATAATGTTGCTGATCCACATGTGGCTACCTTTTCCCATGTCCAACTCATTATATCCTCGACAAGTATCTTTTTGCTTTCCTTATACCTAGCATGCAACTCATCCCAAGGCGTTGAATATTTGGACTTCATCACCCTTACATGCACATTACTTGTCTAGGAAAATATGCCTCATGTACATTTGCATTTTGTCCATATACATAAGCTTGATGCATCTCAAAATTGCATGATGAATATTCATGTGTATGATATAAATCATCTTCATCCATTTGACCATGAAATTCATTATATGGCAGCTGTTCATGCGCCTCAAATCCTTCACTCTATCTTCGATAGATCTATTGTCCATATGCCTCATACATTCCATAAGAGTTTGTATCTTGATTAGGCATTGTACGAGTGACGGCAAGGTATTTTCCCTTCAACCTAGAATCATCAATTTGTTGTTAGAATATAAATACCAATTTCTGTAGCAAATTTACTAAATCTATCCAAGTGAAAAAATCACATTGTTTTACCTTATTATGAGCTTGTTTGGTCATGTAAATCTCTATATTTCATTCCAAGAATGTTGGGCAACCTTGTAGACAATTGATAGTCACTTGGGCACTTGTAGGACCCAAAATGAGTATGTAATGACTCAAATCTTACCCATGATTCCCTGTAGTAGCAGTCAAGATTAGCTAGTTCCTTATGGCACTACAATAGACATCAATCTTCCATCCAATACCAACAAGTTTTTAAACAAACACTATTGCAAATATGCCACAATGTATTGATCCAACTTCAAAAGATTGAAGACACAAGGAATACAGATTAGATAAACCTAATGAGAATGAAGGAAAGCTTCAAGTAACAAGAAGATGGTTCAATGTTGGTAGAATGATTACTAACTTCATGCCTTGCATAAGATTGACAAGATAGACCGTATTAGCTTTGTAGTGATGGCATATTACATCAAGTCTTTGCTATAGGAAGATCCTTTTACCAAGATTTATCATAAATCTTGATCAATTTGCAAGAAGACAAGTGATCTTTAATGTACCTTGCTTCAAGAGAATAAGAAAGAAAGATGAGAGAGAAACACTATTTCTCAAAAGCAAACCTTTCTTTTTGCTCCCATAAGTCACTGTAAGTCCCTTTTTGGTCAAAGAACCACCAATTTTGGCTCCATTGCATCCACAACCTACTAAAATGGTATGGATGCTGCCATTTGAGCCAAGAAATGCTTCAAATATAGCCACAATCAATTGTAGAAGCCTATCCCACTTGACACACCAACCAAGATTTATAATGACAATTACCTATTTTAACTACAAACATCATATCCAAAGCTTGAAAATGCTTGGTTGGATCTAAACAAAAGCTTTGATACCAATGAAATGAAAGGATCCTAACCTAGCCTAAATCTAACCAAAATATTATATATTAAGTTAAGTAACTATTGAAAATGGCAAGAAGCCATAGCGTAACTATGCTAAGTTAGGAAAATGAACAAGAACACAAAAAAAAAAAGAAACTAACTCCACAAATTTTGATTGATGATAATGACAAAAAGTATCTACAATAGTACTCTATTTTCTATTAATAGTTATAGCACTCACTAGTTTCATTTATTTTTAGATTATTTACAAGGCTTTGGACTTCTTCATCCTCTTGTCCTTCATTACATAGATTGTGGGGTTTTCATGTATTGTGATAATGTCAATAGCATTATGCTTGCGAAGAATCTAGTCTATCATGCAAGAATATAACACATTGAAATGCACTATCATTTCATTAGAGAGAGAGTCATGGATGGAGAGACAAACTTGGCACACATCAAAACTAATGACCAAGTTGTTAACATCTTTACCAAAGCATTAGGTAAAGATAAGTTTGAGTACTTTAGAAGTGCACTTGGGGTATTGTGTTTGCATGCTCATTTTAATCTTGAGGGGAAGTGTTGAGAAATAAGTCATAGGTTAAGTAATTTCCTATGCTTGTATGAAATGAAAAAGAGGCTATATGTAAAGTGTCCTAAATGCTAAGTGTCTATCCACTTTGGGAGTTAATGCAAGAGAGAAGAATGACTAATAATAATAATAATAATAATAATAATAATAATATAGATTGAACCTCCATATCTTGTGCCATCTCTCTTTAGTTGCACATCTAAATTGGTTTCTTTCATTAGGGCCCTAGCGTAAGGCTTTCTAAACAACTAGACCATGTATACCATAGTGCCTATCCACAAGTCTAGAGATCCTATAGATATAGAGAATTACATTATCATCATGGTGTGGGCCACATGCTAGCCAAGTTATATGAATTAGTGTTGGAGATAGAGGTCAATACCTATGTTAAGAGAGGGAGTCCAATATCAATAAGACATGTTGGGTTCCAATAGGAGTTCTCCATCTTAACCACATCTTTACCTTGAGAGCCATGATTGAGTAAGAAAAGGACAAAAAGAAGAGACTCTACTATAGCTTTGTGGATTTTTGCAAAACTTTCAATACAATCCCATCAGATAGGTTATTACATAGGGTATAGATGTTGAGGATCTCATTAAACATGATTTAGGCTACCTATGGACTATAAGAGGGTGTATGGCTTGTGTTAGAAACCCAAGATGATTTTGATGCAAGAACTCTTGCAACATCAAAGTAAACTAAGGATGTGCCCTCTCCCCTACACTCTTCAAACTCTACATCAATGAGATAGGGGACCATGTACAGATTGGGTGGACATTACAACTACATTAGACTCTATTATGCTTTACACTCATGATATTGTCTTGGTCTCTAAGTCACAAGAGGGTCTATAGCGATATCTTCATGCCCCACATGATTTCTACATGCAGGGTGCTTTGATAGTTAATGTTGGGAAAACCAAGATCTTGATTTTCCATACATCAACCCTAATGAGGAGTAGATTAGTCTTCCAAGTGCTAGGATTTGGACAGGTGGAGGTTGTGGATTCATATGTCTACCTAGGGGCCATTTCATTGCATCCACTAGGAGATTTACAATGGCACATGTGATGAGAGATTGACTTATGTGAGGATATGTAGCATTGGCTATGCTAGAGAGACAGTCCCTTGGTTGCTACATACCCATGGTCACATTTTGAGAGACAAAAAATCATCATTCTCTCACAAATTATACCATTAGTATCACATGAGATCATCACAGTAGAGTGATGCACCCCCATGATGGTAGAGGCATCTTTCATACCATTAGTTTTGTACACAAAGCGCACCACATGCACCCACAAAACTACCTAAGAGAGCCTTCAGGGAGCCTAGGTAGCTTGCTAAAGCGTGACACTAGACCTCATGGTATGTAGAGGTCAACGAGCTCTAGCTCACCAGATATGGGATTGAAATGGCTCACCTCCCTCCCTTCTAGTATGATCTTGAAATGGTATGTAGGGATTGAGCTATGGCTCATATGATAATGGATTGAAATAGATCACCTCCCTGCCTTCTAGTATGATCTTGAAATGGTATATAGAGGTTGGAGCTATGGCTCACAAGACATGGGATTGAAATGGATCACCTCACTACCTTCTAGTATGATATTGACTCCCGCTCTCCATACACCCCACTCATGCAGAGAGAGACCTAGTAATGCAACATCATCTATATTAGCTATATATACAATAGACATGGATTTCACCCCAATAGCCCCACTACCTCTACATCCGTGGCTTTCTTCCCTATAGGTAGTGTCATGGCACTCTCAATTTTAAGCGCGACTTTTGCTTCACTTTCTTCTTTCCTATTGAGATTGCATCTAGATTCCTAGGCCCTGGCAATGACATGCAGGCCCATGCCTACCCAAGTCATGACATGCAATGGGATGGGCATAGCCTCTCTGTCGAGTGTTTCAACTCCAAACAATCCCAATGGTACTGATGGCACAATTGTTGAACTAGAGGATGGTTTCCATTTAGGGAAATCGGCAAATAGGTGGGTGATTTCGTCGAGCGTTTCAACTCTGAAAAATCCTAATGGTACTGATGGCACAATTTTCTAACTAGAGGATGGTTTCCGTCTAGGGAAATTGGCAAATAGGTGGGTGATTCCACACTCTGCAGGTCAACCTTTTCTCAATTGGCTTGCTCTCTCTTGAGGCAATGCGAGGAAATGTGCCCTAAGTGACCGCAAGTCCAATAAGCAATCAAATCTTGGGTCTACCCTCCTAGGCCTCTACCTCTACCTCTACCTAACGCCATCATCAGCACTGGTTAACAGTCCATAAGGATTGGATTGCCCTCTTCATCGTATGAGATGTAAGGGTTCACATATGCCTCTTCGAAATTTGGCTCCTCCATGTAGTGGACCGGAGCATCACTCGGTGGGTGGGCGACCTAAGTATGCCTATGGGATTAATTTTTATCCTAGGGATAGTTTGTTTCACATCATTAGGTGCTGGAAGAGCCGATGGGGCTCCCCTCCCAAAGAAGTTTAGTGGCCTACTCCCTAGGTACAGCCGGTTGTAAGGTTGCGAGTATAGAAGTCTCCTTGGAAGTCTACAATGCATGGCATCATCGAGACCGAACCTACTGCAATTCATGCAAGATTGAGAGACCAAGGGTCTTGACAATTTGCGGAGAGGTAGTTTCCACTGCAATATGCACACATTGGACATGTGGGTGTGTAGGTCTCCTTACCATCTCTTGCAGTCTAGCTAGCTCCATCTTCATTTCTGCTAGCTCTTGACTATGGTCAATCCTTTTCCCTTTATCTTGGGCACTTGGGATTGATTGATCGCTAGGTGTTGTGACCCTTTTTGAGGATCCAAAATTAGATTCATCTTGATTAGAGCTCCGAGATATTCTCTCCTTGAGTTAGTCGTCCACTTATATGGCTTGCTCAAAGACCCTAGCTAGTACGTCTCTCTACAAGCTCGAGTTTCCTACCAAGGCCTTGTAGAGTTCCTCACTACGTATTCCATTGATAAAGACTATGGAGAATGCTCTCTCGGTGGGTCATTTGTTAGTTAGGATTCTATTGTAGAGACTTTGCATGAGGGTAACGTAGTCCTAATATCCTCTTTGTCCTTATGCTTGACATTCATCAGTCGAACTATGAGATTGTCAGAGTACCCAGTCTCAAAGAATCTCTTAATGAAGAGATTCTTGAGGTTGTTGAAGTTATTGCATTCCCCGGTGTCCAAGCTCATGTATCATGTCCTACCCTTATTGCCTAAGCATAGGCTGAAAGCTTTTGAGCACTAAGCAAGATTGGCAAGGCCATTAGCCTCGCAGACTTGCTCGAATCGCTCTACAAAACTATACAGATCATTGCCTTGCTGATATTTTTCTAGCTGTTTTTTGCAACCATAGGGATCTTCGATTGGCTCTTCAAGCCCTGGGTGATTCCTAATCCTGCAAGCAATGAGGTTGCTAAGGCTATTGTGCTCTCTGCTCTGCTAACATATTGTCAGTGAGCCACTTCATAAGGAGCTGGCTCAATGTTAAGTCTGCCTCTAGCGCGCGCTCTCTCTCTCTCTCTCTCTGCATTAGGTCTCCTATTTGATTCCTATTCGCTAGAGCTAACACGGGCTGGACTTCTCACATCTCTACGTCCTGCCACAATTTCCTAGCTTGTTGCTCTTGGTTGTAGGCTACGATGCTCTGCAGCACCTTGCATGCTAATTTCCTCTCCTCCTCAAGGTCTACGATGATCTCCTTTGATGGCCTACTGTGGTGGTCCATCCAGATTTGGAGATCGTATTTACTTACCAATTGTTGGATTTCAACTAGGAAATCCCCCAAGTTAAGCTCATCTCACTTCCATGAGTTGCACTAGTTCCTGCCATAATCTGTGGCCTCTTGCTCCACCAAGTTGTTGCTATAGTGGGTCAAGTTAGGTAGTGTTGTGCCTCCAATGGTGTCGAATCCTTCTAGGCATATGGCTCTTTGTGTTGGGTCTCTCTTGGTCCTACATATCGGGATTCTTAATAGCCCATCTAAGTCTGAAGGTCTCGTCTCCTACTCGTGGGTTTGTTCTGCTTATTATATATGGGTGTGTTTCTTTATTTATTATAAACCACCCTCAACTTATATACACTCCAAGCGTACGTGGTGTTCTTTTCATGCACTGTGTGAAATCATGCTTTTAGTTTTTTTTTAAAAGTGCACTTAAGTGTCAAAAATAGTGTGGGGTGCGAATGAAGGATGACAGATGCAGCTCTCTCACTCCCTTGTATGTTCTTGGCTAGATACGCCTCCAGCCTCAATTGCTAGCTGCTCTCAGGGGTCTGTAGGATCTCTACTACATCTTTCAGCTTGGTCAAATCATAATCAAGGTCTACATGTCAATTTGTGGCTCTAAGCATGTTGGATGGCTAGTGAGTTAGCTAGCATTGCTTCTAGTTCTGTAGGTCTCATTGCGTGCAATCAAGAGGCTCCACGAGCTGTCCGATGCATCTGGAAGGCTATTGAAAGGTTTCCCTATTACGGAAGGTGCTCTACTTCGCTCCGGGATACGCTCGACCAGTCAATTCTCACCAACAACTTTTGGTCTAATTTGATAGGGTCCAATTCTCAGTCTCCGATTCCCAGAATGCTCAGACGTCTGAGCGGTTCGATTTTCATTTGTCTGATTTTGATGTGTCTAACTTCTAAGTGGTCTGATTTTTGGGATCCGATCTTTGTGAGTCTGAGTGTCTGATGGGGGTCGATAGTCCGAATCGATGGGCCATGCATCCGATTAGACAAGTCACAAGGGGTCTGAATCTAATTCTTGGTTTGCATCCGATCGGACGGGTTGAGTAGTCTCCAAGCATCCGATTGTCAAAATCGGACCATTCAATTATCTAGAATTGGACGTCTAAGTCCAATTCTAGGGATCAAACTCTGATGACGACTTGGTCCGATTTTGATGACGCAACAACCATGATGGCACGATTTCAATTTGTGGTGCTGATTTAATGCACCTAATGTCACCTACACCTCCAAAATGCAAGAATGGACAAGGGGCAAGGTTCATATATACCTAGAATGGTCGAAAAACTCCTGCACAAGCCGATCGATCCATCGAAGGCCCCAGGTATCACTCCTCTCTCTCTCTCTCTCTCTCTCTGTCTCTTACTGCTAAAGCTAAAAATGAGCCTTCACCCCCCTTCCTTGGATCTTAAACCTTTGTTCCAATGCCCGATTATTACCCTATTAGTGCTCATGGCACATATATAGTAATAACCACAATACCTTCATCACTCTCATATACATAGAGTGAGTGATCAACCTGTGCTCTACAAAATCCAATGCTAACAAGTTATTTTGCAATCCGATCATGCCATGCTCTAGGTGCTTGTTTTAGCCCATATAAGGCCTTATGAAGATTTGCATACATAATCTAGACGATTCTCATTTACATAACTAGGTGGCTGTTACACTTAAAATTTCTCTCACAACTCTCTTTGCAAGAAGGCATTCTCAACGTCCATTTGATGCATGATTCAACCTTTTGATGCAGCCATTGCTATGACAGCCCTTATAGTGGCCATTCTAGCCACTAGAGCAAAGGTCTCCTCATAATCAATGCCATGAGTCTTTGCATATCCTTTGGCAACTAGCCATGCCTTACAGCACAAAATAGATCCATGTAAACCCATTTGCAATCAATAACTTTCTTGCTTTTAGGTAAGAGCACTAACTCTCATGTGTCATTATCCATAAGTGCAACCATTTCTTTATCCATAGCATGATCCCAATACTCATTACCCACTACATCCTTAAAACAAGTGGGTTCCACATCCTACACAACCTTAGCATCAATTTTACTATTGGTGTTTTGAGCAAGTTCTCAAACAAACCACGAGAAAATCATTAGAAATATGGGGATGTAGATGCTCAAATACTTGAAGGGAACTCTTGACAATGTATCGTATACAATTCTAAAAGATATCTTGTGGAAAAAATATGACTTAGATTGGGTAGGTTATAGTGATTCCAAGATATTAGTTTCTAGATATTGTTTCTCTTTGGATTCAAGATTCTTGTCTTAGATCAATAAGGAGCAACCAACATTGGCATTATCATCTACCAAACCAGAGTATAAGGCAAATTGTTTTGCTATATGTGAAATAATATGGTTAAGGAGGATCCTATGGCATGCATGAGTGTATGATGAAGATTCAATGGTGATATGATGTGGCAAATAGAGATATATCACCATTACCGACAATCCAATGTTTCATGTGCACATTAAATGCGTCAAAATCCAATATCACTATGTGTGTGATTTGATCAATGATGGGATAGTACATCTTGTCTATTGTCCAATGTATGATAATGGAGCTGATATATTTACCATAGCTCTTATAAAGGATCTACTTTGAGTTCATCTCTACAGAATTGGTATTGGGCCGAGGATGTAGTTCACTTGTGAGTGAACATTGAGGGGGGTGTTAAATATGTCCAATGCCTCCGCCCCATAACATCTCACCAATAATCCATGGTGATCTAAGTTGTAAGGATCACATTATGAGGAGAAGCCATGTGTGAGCCTAGACATTGACTAAGTCTTGATTTGTACATCAAATGAGGACTATGTGATTGAATGGCAACAAGATGACCTTTATAGGTCTAGCCTTTGGGTTAGATAGACCTGAAATGGCCTTAGATGGCAAAAAAAATTATGGGATTGTCCTAAAGGGCTAATCTACAAAATATAAAATATTGTGCTTGAACACCGAGTCTCACAGCAATTTAAGATTTCCACTCTGCTCTACTTTCAATACCTCCACATGCATTATCCAAGAGAAAGAGTGGAAGAATAAGAGAGCTTCTTACCCATTGCTTGCTTGCTCAAATACTTGTTTCTTATCCTTCACTTTAGCCTTCAAAACCAACCTCTTTCAATGGCACCACTTTGATACCCTATCACAAATTGCATGGTGGGAGGACTTGCTTGAGTTTCTGCACCACCAAACACACACCATACACACAAGAGGAAGCTCACTCAAGAACACAAGAAGAGAGATGGAGGCCAAAATGTTCTCTTGTTGGTTTTTTTTCTTCTTCTTCCATATTCAATATATTATACACAAAGTATAGATAAGATATAACATAAAGAAAAGTGGCTTAAAAAAGTCAAATAATGCATAACTGACTATACTAATCAATTGGCACTATAACTATGCCAACTGTAGGTAGGTGTAAAAAACTAAATATAATAAGTGATAAGTCAATGGCCATATGTGGATCACAATGACCCACTGACATGCTAAATGTAGATGTGCACACCCATCTAGCAAGCCAGTCCATCATTAATTTCTGCACATGTTGAGCTTGCCATCTCAACATTCCTATTAGCTGATATTCCGCCGTATCCATTTGATTACCAACAATAGCTATGGTAGATATATACATAGGTATCAAGTTATGCATGCATCATGCTCATTTTCTAATTTTACTACATATTAATAATATAATCCATAATTATATTTCTCTAATCAAGATCCAAGCATAGAATTGATTTTAATAGCCACACAAACTATAATTCCATTAACATTTAGATTTACAGTAATAGGCCTAAACTTTCAGTCACTCTAATAACATGTGTGTATATTTTCAAAAAGATATTTGATCCAATCTATTTGATATAGTCATGCATTAAGATATGCAATCAAAGGTCATTTCTAACACTATCTAAACCAAAGGAATACGTTGTAGTCATCTACATCCTATGAAATTGACACTAAGTTAATAGGATGATATTCTAGTAAAATCTCCAAATATGCACCATATATGTTCCAACATGGAACCTTGTACAAAAATTACTATATAATCCTATCAAAGCTAGCCCATGCATTGTAGATATCCCTATTTGCAATAATCAAGCATCCATTAGATCTCCAAGAGTTAGATAAAGGTGCATTAGTGGAAATAGGTATTGAGCTATGCATGCAAGATTGGTGTAGCATGTATATGTCAAGGTATATAGGTCTCACAATTGAATCCAATTGTCGTAGTCCTCATAAATCGGTCCTTGACTGCTTTGAGGAGTGCATGAAAAGGGAGTGCTAAGGTTGGGGAGTACCCCAATCCGAAGTGTCAACTTGAAGCTATAGATAAAGTCAAATAGTGGGTGAGAGAAGCCCAGGAACACTTAAAGGACATTGAGCCCATCTTGGAGGATCAAATCAATGATCTCACTAGTGTGAATACACTGGTTTATCCTATGCAACCGAAGTTGAGAGATGCCACTACACCTCAAGCTATGCCCAATAGTCATAGCTTAAATGCCACGGGCTAGCAAGCTAGCTGGGGCCATTGCCCAAGGAGTGTGGAATCGGGAAATAAGCAAGCAGTTAGCAATCTTTTCTCGTGATGCTAGTAACCACCCTAGTAACTTTGACCTTAGGAGACCTTCTCAAGCAGCATTCAATGTTGTGGCAAGAGTTGAAATAGTGAGTGGAAGAATTGCTTAAGCAAGGGGAAGCTGACTTGCATGACTATGATGCAGTGACATGGATACCAAGCTTGACGCTGCACTCAGTGTGCCCAGGACCTTACATGTTAACACTTTTCTGGGAAGGCACAGAGATGCATGCAGTCTTGCTAGTCCTAGCACTAGTAGACACAATAAGAAGAGGAATTGTAGACATGGGGGTAGGAGTCAGTGTGCTTAGCCATGCAGTGCTCCAGGCCTGGGGTGACCCGCCTGTTGAGAACTCTAGGTTTAATGTCACAGTGGCCAATGGGATGAAGGTTAAACCATTCGGAGTGCTAAAAAATTGGCCATTGAAGCTCGCACGAGTCCAATTCTTAGTGGACTTCATCGTCATGAAGGGAGTTGACTACAATATCCTACTAGACTGACCCTAGATGCACAATGCACGAGTCATAGAAGACTAGGGCAACTGTTTGATCTTCTTAGGTAATTGAATGAAAGTAGTGAGAGTAGAAATGGATACTTGGAAGACTACACTAGTCGACGTCGACACCATCTCAGCTCTACTGAACAGTGATACTCAAGTTAGAAAATCTTATGGACTGCTAACAAAGTATATCCCCTACCTGAGGATGAGTGCAATTGGATGCACATAGCCACTATCAATTTGCCTTTCTCGAACAATGAGGAATGCAAACAAGTTGCTGACGCAATCGGTGAGCCCAAACCCTCAATGCCACTATGCATGATGGCCAAAAGCCCTAGTGAACGGCCCACCCCTATCGCATTCCATATCTCAAACAACAAGCAAGAGCTCCACGAGATCTTAGAGCACTCGGTGGATGAGCTAGCTAGCAACCCAACTACTAATCTCAAACCCCTCAAGGATCTCTTGGATGAACCCAAGTGGAGGTGGACCAAGAAGGTGCATGATCTTAACTTGATGTACAATTGGGCCCTAGTCATCAATGAGAAAGAAATGGAGCATTGAGGCTTAGGAGATGACAAGCAATTGGATGAGGATAGTTCAGACCATGAGTATGAAGAATGATATTCTATGAATGAAGATAGTAAAGAGGAGACCAACACAATAGAACATGACACGAATGGTCGTGTAATTGAGTAGATGAGAGTAGACTTACAACCACATAGCGCCAATGGATTTAGAAGCGAAAGAGGAGTTCTCAAAACCAAATGTGATTACACTTGGGTAGACCATTTAGGGGTGATGGACTATGAGCAAGAAGGCTAGTTCAGCCTCTATTAGGAATAGAGCCACCATTAGAACCATGACCACCAAGAGAGACTTACTCTTCTAGCGACGATGACAGAGAGTTCGATTTTGAATTGGAAGTGAGTTCAGATATTGACCCCAAAATACCTTGGCCTCCTAATACAAAACGCACCAAGGGAGACCTACTAGTCCACCTAAGGCGTCGATGATTGAAGGAGGAAAGAAAGAGACAAAGTCTAGGGAGTTGGAAGCTATAGAATAGAAAAAATCACAAGACCTAACGAAATGATTCACGAAGTTCAAGAGAGGTGATAGGGTAGTCGTCTTGCTAGGAGCCAAATGACAAGGGCAAGTGAGTGAGCCTATAGAAGGACCTGCCAAAGTGAAAGAGGTTAATTTGGCTAATGAAGGGGAGATGCCCCAACTTGCCTTTATTATTTGACGACTTGAGCATATAGGAAGAAGCAAGTCTCATTGCTCTCCTATGAGAGTACATAGACGTCTTCGCTTGGTCACTCAATGAGTTGAAAGGAGTGGATTCGAGTATAGTGAATCATAATATCCCCATGATACCTGATGCAATACTGGTCGAGCAACAATTATATCCAATGAATCCCTCGGGTACGTTACTCACCCATGAATATATGTGTGCATCACGTGGGTTCAAAATAAGGTATTTTAAAAATACATTTTTAATACATTTTTAACTTATAGAAGGGTGTAATACAAAGAGGTTATTTACATATTGAATAGAAAAGGGTTATGTTTTATTCAAGAAAAATTTACAGATAAGGATATTTACAAATAGGCCTTGAACATACGTAATGAATCCACGATAGAGACAGAAGGTTTAGCCATGGTGTTTGCTGTGAAGAAATTTTGTTATTATCTATTGGGTATTACTTTTACTTTCTTTGTTGACCATCAAGCCTTGCTCTATCTTGTTAATAAACCTTGTGCTACAGGACACATTGCTTGATGGTTACTTCTAATATTAGAATTCAACTTCTCTATGATTGTACGCAAGGGGAAACATTGTTACATGGCTGATCGCATGTCCCGTATACCCACATGAGAAGTTGCTATGGACAGGGTATCACCAACGATTTTCCAGATGCGCATCTCTTTAACCTATCTAGTGAGAAAGATTTGTTCAGAGTCGACTTGATGCCATATTGGGCAAATGACATAGTCCAAGTACTTGAACACAGACTACCTGAAAGACCCATCCAGAAGGCCCAACTTAGGTGACTCATCCTCAAGATGCAATCCTATTACTTGATAGCAAGATATCTCTATAGGTTAGGATAGGATGGCTTGCTATGTAGATGTGTGTGCAAGCATGAAATGCATGAGGTACTTGCAGAAGCACACAACGGAATTGCTAGAGGACACTTCAGTGGGGAGACACAATAGCCCGCAAGGTGCCGCAGTCTCAACTATAGTGGCCTACACTTCTGTGAGAGATGAAGCATGATTCGTAAAGCCTTGTGATGAATGCTAATGGACCAAGGTACTTATTTGCAAGGACAAGATGGAGTTAACCCCAGTCATTGCAAGGTAGCCTTTCAAAAAATGGAGAATTGACTTTATCGGGCCAATTAGTCTTGCAGCACAATAGTCATAGGTCAAGTACATCAAAGTTGCCACAGACTACCTCACAAAGTGGGCAGAAGCACGAGCCACGAGAAAGAACGATGCTAGAACCATAGCTAAGTTCCTGTGGGAGCAGGTGATCTTGCGATTCAGTTGCCCCATTGAACTAGTTAGTGATCAAGGCATGCATTTCATCAATGAACTGATTGCTTACTTCCTGTTTACCTTTTTGATCGTACATAAGAAATCCTCGCCTTACTACCCTCAAGTGAACGGTGAGGCAGAATCTACAAATAAGATTTTAGTGAATGTCATGACCAAGGTACTCTGTACTTCGCACATCGGATTGGGACAACAAGCTAATGGCATCCTTATGGGCCTATTGAATAGCTTATAAAATAGTCATATGATAGACTCCCTTTAGGTTGAACTAGCACCATTTTACCGATAGAATTCTTTGTCCCTAGCCTAAGAGTAGCCACTCAAGAGAGATGGGATGGGAAGGAGGCATGGATAGAACACCTAGTTGAGTTAGAATGCCTATCAGAGACTCGACTCCTGGCTACCCATGCATTGATTTGTGAAAAGGCACGATGTAAGAGCTGGTTTGACAAGCATGTCAAGTAGCAAGACTTTGATTGGGGTGACCTCATGCTATTATACTTAGTGAAAGGCCACAAGCAAAAAATAAAGTTTAGGGGATTAGGGCCTTTCTGAGTTCGCACCTTCCATTGAGAACTGGCAATGTGGAGCTCAAGACCCTCAATGGAGAGGGCATAGGTTTCTTTAATGGTAGCCACATAAAGAAGTACTACCCTCCCACACATCCACTACACAAGCCTCCCGTGCTAGAGTCCCTTGTGAAGGTCCAAGTTGCCACAATTACGAAAATTGAAGACGAGGATGAATAAGCAGTAGAACCTGCTTATCTCCGCATAATAGTCACCACCCAACGAACACATACCTTCCATGCATTGATCGATGAAGGAGCTGACGTTAATATCTTAACTCACGATCATTGGGCTCAAATAGCCGACCACAACTATAGCCTAGGAGCGCCAAACTCAACCCTTTTGGGGGCCAATCATACCCACTTTTGGAAAAGTGCAAAGTCGCAGCCTCTATCGAGTCTAAGAGCATACCCATAATCTTTTATGTGTTGCCAAACAAAGAAGGTGCCAATATAAAGAATCATTGCTAGGATGCACCTTTAAAGGCCATGCCCATTGCAACGTCGACTACGAGTCACATGCATTCACCTTGCCATCACCAATGTACACATCATTATAGATTTCAACAAGGATATCATGGTTCCATCAAAGCCCACGAAGCCACCAATAGAGGAATCCACCACCAAGTCTCAAGAGGGGGGTCATGACTTGTCACAACTTACCAAGCCTCAATATCAGCAGATTGCGGAGATGAAAGCTAAAGCCCATAAACCCAAGTTCAAATGGGTACCTAAACATCAAGGACCTCCACCAAGAAGCAACCAAGCACACCCTCACAATGCTAGGAATTCACCCTCAAAACCTAGGAGGTAGAGAAAAAACTATAGGCATTGATGAATGGTTAAGCTGCGCTGGGTCCTGAAGACTTTATTGCAAGCGCAAGGCTATGATGAGGGTAATACCTAGATATGGGTACACAAAGCCACGATTGCCAAGTGAACCATTCAAGCATAACCCTTGAGCTTGCCCACACAAGCCCACGCGATAGATTTGAAATCAATATCCCAAACAACTCAAGCTACAAAGCCCATAGAGCCCAAACCCACTACACCTATAGAGCCTCAACAAGTCTATTGACCAAAACTACAGCTTGATGCCTCCAAACCACCTCCACCTACAATTGCTAGTGTCCACAAAGCCTCCCAAGCATCTAGCAACACAACATCTACATCACAACCTTCACCTTATGCGTAAGTGACTGTACCACTTCCTCAAAAGGATAGCCAAAATCGCCAACCTCAGCTGCAGACCTGTCTAGCCCAATCAAACCTCAACCTCCCCTAGGCCTAAAACCCTCTTATAAGTGATGATCAATTCTTACCTTGGTCTTGGACTTGGCTTAAAATATAGGTGATGGCATGTTACTTGCCTTTGACGCTTGAATGTTACATTTACTACACTTGCTAAAAGCTATGATCGACTAGACTTAGGCCTTTTAGAATAGCCTTTAGCCACAGAGGTATGTATGCTGCCTTGCTCTTAGTAAGAATCATAATTCGTATTCATTAAGGCTCCCCAAGCAGTTAATTAGATAATTGCCACTGATATTTCTCGTGAGCAAGCGCACAAATGACTCATCACCTTGTATAATAAGAGCACAGTCCCTACCATAGATCAAGAAATTGAAGAGTTGAAAGAGCTTACTGACAATGAATCCTCTTTCCTTGCAAAAATGGTATGCTCTCTAACTTCAATGGGAGCTAGAGGGTTGCCAAATCATGACCAACGCTGAGAGAGACGTGCCATCAAAACCTTCGAGTAGAACCCAACTTATGTAGCTCCAACCTCCTATAGGGCATTGACCACCATTTGCAATCAACCCCTAGAAGAGCACATCACGACCCACCCCTATTTAGATCACATGCTGACAGAGGAGGAGTTAACATTGCCAGCTAAATTGACTTTGATGACTTCCTAATGGATGTCCTCACTTACCTCACCCACATAAGCATCCAACCCGTCGACATGGACCACTATGCTTACATGGAGTACAACCCAAACTTCTACTCCTAGCTTATGCGAAAGTAAAACATCATGAGCAGCAGTAAATGGCCTTAATCCGTTAACCTCTAATCCTAGGAAGGATTCTTCTCCTTTCTAAGGGA
This sequence comes from Lygodium microphyllum, assembly GCF_053477565.2. Lineage (NCBI taxonomy): Eukaryota > Viridiplantae > Streptophyta > Polypodiopsida > Schizaeales > Lygodiaceae > Lygodium > Lygodium microphyllum. Next base: position 15,700,753 of record NC_141140.1, on the reverse strand, counting down.
GGAGGGGATAAGGTGTGGAACAAAGATGTGGATGCTAAACCTCAATCAACGTCCAAAAGATGAAAAGAATGGATAAAAATCAATTTATTGAGGAAAAGTGTCATAAATTTTTTGAGGAATGCATGGATCGTCTAAATAAAAATCCCCTTTCTATATTTAAGCATTTAAGTTTCCATAAGCATTTTCTCCACTTCCTACGTGTCTTTCTGCAAAAAATTATTTAAAGAATATTGATGATGAGCTATGGCTTCATGACAGGCACCTACAATGGTAGGACATGAGAAAACCAACAAGTGGCCATTCTTGGAGGAAGAGCAAGCAAAGTATGCCCTCTTAGTGGAGACGAGGGCCTACAACTAGTTCAAGTTTAGGCACATCATGAATTTGGAAGATGTAGTCATGGAGGAGCAGGCCATAAGGCAAATTGTGAATCAATGTAAGTTGAAAAAGTATGTGGAGAAGGTTGGCCAAGCTGTGGATTATAAAAAGTGCGCAGAGTCCTGTATACCTTCAACAGAAACCGCGGCACCATGACTGTGTGACAAGGAGAGGCCATCCGCCAAAAAGTAGAAGTTGAGCATACCTCGGGGAGCTGGTGGAGAGAGCATTGCACCTGGCCAACGAAGTTGAAAGACGACCCAAAAGGAAAGTGTACAACATGATGGGAATGGAAAAAGTGGTGGTCCACACTAACGATGGTATCAACTTAGCTAATATCCCCGATCCTAAAGTCTAGCTACAAGCCAAAATGGTGCATGCCTTGTTTTCTAGCCAAAGGTACAACATGTTGATGAGCAGAATCAATGTGCCAATGTTGGAAAGCATTGCAACCAAATCTTTTGATGAAGTGAACTTCAAGTGTTTCATGTAGAAGACCATCGAGACTTCAACTAAGGCACTGGTTATAGGTGGAAGACTCAGAGGTGGAGAGTCCTTGGCCTCCAAGGCAAGGAAGAGGTCGTTGTTTAAGGCCCCATTGGATTTGGTGGGGTCTTGACTGCCATCAGGGAGGCATTGGGGGAAGCACAAGGCGACAACGGAGTTGGCGAGACACCAAATATGTCCCCTCTCCACCAAGAGTAGGAACAATCGAGTTAGAGAACCGTGAGTGACAAAGAAGGAAAATATGAAATATGGTCTAAGGGGCCAAGAAATCCAAGAAGAAAACCCCCCAAAGGAGAGCGAAAGAGGAGAGAAGGAAGAAAGAAAGGGCTGACTACCTCATGGCCCAAAGGGAATACAAGGAGGCCGAAGAAGAGAGAAAGAGAAAAGTAGATGAAGAGGATGAGGAATTTAGAAGGAGAGAAGAAGAGGACATAGCTAGGACCATCCACTTGAGCAACCCTCTAGAGAGGGGAGGAGCTGGCTATCATGAGCCTGCACAGAGAAGAAGGCCTAGGGACAAGTTCCCAAGTCCCACAAATTACGCCACCCCCACTAGTAGAAGGCAAGGGCAAGGGTTTGATTGACCCTATCCCACTTGTCCTAGTGCTTGCCACCCCGGTCTCTGCACGCACCCAAGGCACTTCAATTATAGTAGATGCTAGTAACCTTATGGCATGGGTGCAATTTCTAGTCAATAAAGAGATAGCTCAAGATGCAAGTGGAGGAACTAGTGAGGGGAACAAAGAGATTAGCATCTGCAGATGCGGAATCACGATAAGATCCTAAGCGACAGAAGGTAGAAGCATCTACCACAACCATTATCCCTACAGCACTGTCGTCGTCTATGGATTATGACGATAATGTCAAAGAACTCCTTTCCCAGCTTGGAGAGAGCGAAGGAGGAAAAGAAGGTGGTTCTGGCCAAGTTAGAAGTGGAGAAAGAAGCATTAGCAACCTTCTAGCTTGAGAAAACCCGTCAAGTAGCTGGTTATCAGAGAGAAATAAGTGAGCTAATGATGGAGCTCAAAACTAAGGAGGAGCAAGAGGAAAGCTAGCAGAAGAGGCTTGAAGACAAGAATCAAGAGTTGGTGGGACTTCAAAGGGAGTACAAGCTCTTGATCTTGCAATAAGAAGAGCTGCAAGGATAGATGAAGAGGGTGTAGGATGCCACGGAGGAGTTCGTAGCATCAAGAGAAGAAGAGAGGGCCCAAAGATATAAGGAAAACATGGATAAATTGGAGAAGTAGGTGGTTGTGGAGCTAGAAGAGTAGAAGAGACTAGAAAGAGAAATCGAGGAACAACAGTGAAGAATAAGGGCATTTTCTCAAAGGCAAAACGAAAGCTTGGAAGAGATGAGAAGAAGAGCATATGAATGGGTGGGTAGGAGTGAAGGACAGGTAAGAGGCTTAGGAGCTGACTGGCACTTGTAGAAAGGTGACACAGTGTTAGCAGAAAGCAGGGCAAAAGATGCACAACTAAGCTTGGAAGCCCAACAATGTGCCTTTCTCAATACTCTCTTAGATGCCACACAATCAGAAGAGGAGGAGGCTATTGAATCATTAAGGAGAAAGCTAGAGCTCGCCCATAGGGCTCTAAGATATGGGCTACACATCCAACCCCAAATGGCAAGAACTAGCTAGGGCCCATAGGATCAAAGAAGCTACTTATAAGGGTAGGCTTGATGGTCCAAGAAGTGGACTTTCTAGGATTCAAGGAAGGAGAGTCACAAGAACACAAGGGAGAGGAGGTGTAAATGTCGATTGAAGAAGTGGAACCAAGCCTTGAAATGGGGCAACAAGCAAGGAGTTAGTTCCCCAGCCTCCCTCCCCACGGCCAGAAGTACATCAGGAGGTAGACACCAGTGTTGAAAGAAAAGCAGAGATTAAAAAGAGGAGAACAAACATGTTGGATCAGGCATGGAGGAGGCTGAGAGCTCAACTAGTAGTGGCCCCAAAGGCGCCCATCCCTCCAAGAGAAGACTGTTTCCTAGTAGATTGAAACACAAAACTCATAGAATGGGAGCAGAAGGAGAATGGCCGTGAGCCCTTTGACTTTAATTTGCAATTCCCCACCACATTGAGCAGAGTTCTATCAACCAAGGTGGTGGAAGAGGTGATTAATGTAGGACGAAGGCTGGACATGCAGGTTACCAAAAGAGAGAAGAATCCTACCTTATGGGACAAAGGGGGAGATTAATGAAGTTTTTTGTTGAGATTGAGAGGGGAGATCTCAAGATTTTTTTGTGTCTATCAATTTTCAAAATTTAAGGGGGGAGAAGATGATGGTGATAATTTGTTTTTGAAGGGGGCGCCACAATTTGGTCAATGACTCTTCTTTTTTATTAAGCCTTTGAAATGCTTAAGGATTTTTCTTTCTTTCTTGGCCTTAATCTCTTGCAAGTCAAGTCTTGACTTTCTTGAGTTGCTTAAGTATTAAACATGTTTGGTCTATCCCAGACTAACTAGTCATAATCGTTGTGCATATGGCAATTCTCGTGTAGAGATGTTCACAGTTGTATTGGTCCTGGAAGGTGCCAAGGTACGAGATATAGATTATTTTATTCGATATCCCACTTTTGATAGTCTAAACTCTTCAAATCTTAAATACATGAAGTCAAAAAAGTCAAAACATTACATCCTCTTCCCCTTAGAGGAATCAAGATGTCCTCATCTCGAATGAAACTAGGGATATTAGTTACATGGTGATTTTTCATCAACCCAAGTGGCATCCTCCTTTGAGATATAGTCTTTCCATTGGATGAGATACTTCCTGAGGATTTTACTTCTTAGAACCTTCTCTCCCATATCAAATATCCTATCTAGCTGAAGTTTGAGAACTCCTTGACTTGGCATCACAATTTGTTGGTCGTTAAGTACATGATCAAGGTTAGGAACATAAGCTTTTAATAGATTAACATGGAATACATTATATACATTCAATTTGTCAAGGAAATACAGCTTATAAGCATTAGGTCCTAGACATTTTAGCACCTTATATGGTCCACAATATTTGGGACTTGGCTTCTTCAATTCTCCTAGAGCTAAGGAACTTTTCTTTGGGGAGAACTCAAATAAAAGCCATGTCACCTTCTTTGAAAATGTGTTCCTATCTTTGTTGATCTGCATATGCTTTTTGTCGATCCTTAGCAGCTTGAATATCTTGCCTTATAACCTTTACTTGTTAATCCATTTTTCCCATTTTCTTAAATGCTTCTACTCGTAGGGTGGGATCATAAAAACTTAGTGGCATAAGACAACCTTGCCTAACAATTCCTAAAGGAGCCATTTGAATACTTTGATGGCATGATGTATTGCAAGAAAATTCAACTAAGGGTAGGTATTGGATCCACTACTTAGGTTCCATGTTGTTGCAATAAGCTCTAAGTATATCTTCATTAACTTTACTGACCCACTCCATCTGACCATTGGTTTGGGGATGGTAAGTAATACTGAAGCAGAGCTGGGTTCCTAGAGCTTTGAACAATCTCTTCCAAAAGTTTGATATGAAGAGAGAATCGTGATCACATATGATTCTCTAGGGTAATCCATGTAATCTAAAAACTTCCTTAATGAAAAGCCTGGCGATATCGAAAGCCTTGTGATTAGTTTTTATAGGAATAAGGTGTGTAACTTTTGTGAGCATATCAATGACTACCATACTTGAGCTATGTCATCCTTGTACCAAGGGTAATCCAACTATGAAGTCCATGGCTGATATATTTCCATTTCATCTGAGGGATGTCAAGTGGCTGGAGCTTGCCTAGCAACTTGACACATTCAGATTTAATTTGCTAGCAGTTTAGGCATTTGGTAAAGTACGTCACACTTGGGTCTCTCCCAATAGAAACTTTTTCTGACTGCATCAAGAGTCTTAGCATATCTAGGATGACTTGAAAATGGAGAATTGTGAGCTTCCCAAAGTATTTTCTTCTTGGGTTCCTAACTTGCAGGATTATATAGCTTTGTTTTGAAATAGACAAGCTCCTCATTTATGGAAAAATCATGATACTTAGACTTGAGCTTTGGATTTGTATCCTTAATGGGGATTTCTCTAAGCATTCTATGGTAGCCTAGATCCTTCACTTCTTCTTTGGCCATTTTTATGATAGGGCATTCAAAACATTGTAGCAATAGTTTTTGCCCTAGAGGGTTCCTCTAGGATTAGAGTACAAAGAAATGATTTATAGCTTAAAGCATCTTTGTACAACCACATTCTCTTTGCCTAGTCTATACTTGATTTCAAAATCAAATTCTTGCAAAATCTCGATCCATCGCATTGCCTCATGTTGAGGTTTGGTGTTGAGTGAAAATCCACTTTAGGCTTTTGTGATCAGTGACTAAGAAAAACTTGTTACCAATGAGATAATATCCATATAATTTGAAGGAATGAATTACAAGAAGTAATTCTAGATCATGTGTATCATAGTTTCTTTCATGGATCTTTAATTTTCTTGAAGGATAGGAGGCCACTAGATGTCCTTCTTGCATAAGCACACATCCCAATACAAAGGAGCTTGTATCAGTTATAACTTCAAACTCCTTGCTTAGGTCAAGTAGCCTTAAAATAGAGGCAATTACCAAACTATGCTTAAGCTTTTCAAAGCTAGATTGTTTAATAGATGTCCATATAATGGTGACCTATTTCTTGAGTAGGTTAGTGAGAGGTGTAGTGATTGAGGCATAGTCTTTAATGAAGACTCTATACCAACCCGTTAGAGCCGTAGAAAGCTTTGCACTTCTTTGACCATTGTTGGGGGTGGCCAATCTTGTACATCTTTGAACTTGTCTAGATCCATTGAAATGCCATCTGTTGTCACTATGAACCCTAGATATTCAACCTAATTTTTGAAGAAAGTACATTTTTTATTTTTAGCACACAGCTTGTGAGCTCTCATTTTTTCAAGAACTATTCATAGCTATGGTTTGTGGTCTTCTTCATTCTTGGAATATGTTAGGATATCATCGAAGAAGACTAGAACGAAATCATGAAGATAAGGTCTAAAAATGTCTTGCATCAACCTATTAAAGGTGGCAAGAGCATTTGTTAATTCAAATGACATCACAATAAATTCATAATGATCGTACCTTGTATTAAACGTAGTCTCATGGATGTCTTCCTCCTTGATTCTCATTCAATAATAGCCTGATCTGAGGTCAATCTTTGAAAATATCTTTGCTCCCTAGAGTCAATCAAGCAATTCATGTATCCAAAAAAACATCTGCATAATATTTTAGCCAAGATGGTTGGTCCTTAACTTCATTATCTTGCTCGGCCTTGTTGAGCTTAATTAGATAGACAGGTAATCCTTTCTTCAATCCTTTCACTATTCAGGAAGCTTTAAATAGCTGAAACTTAGGTTTTCTTGCTTCTCCATGAGTAGTTATTTGTTTTCCTTCTAAGTTTTGAAATATAATTGAACCCTTTCAAAAATGGGTATGGACGTTGTTTGGAATTAACCAATCCATACCCAGCAAGCATTCATAAGCCTTGAGATTCATAATTCGAAAACTCGTTTGGAAGGATTGCCACATAGACTAAATTCTATCTTGCTAGTCTATTGTGTTGAAAGAACTTCTTTACCATTGGCTAGCTCTACAAGCAATCTACGTGCAGGAATAGTTTTTATGCCTAGCTTTTTTGCACAGCTTGGTGATATGAAAGAATGGGTACTCCCACAATCAATTAATATTTGAAAGGGTTTACCTTGATAATTTGCTAGTGTCCAGATCACTAAGAATTGGCAATTTGGACCCTTCTTATTGAGAGTGGCATGTACTGTTGCTCTTTCCATATCAGTTTCCATCATAGGATCTTAATCATCATTGATCTCTTTTGGGGTTACTCCAACAACTTTGCCCATAGCAACTTGGTTCTGTCCTCACAACTGCCCTTGATGGTTGTTTGGGGAAATCTTTGCACACTGGCTCTTGAAGTGTCTTGGTTTCTTGCAATAAAAGCACCTTGGAGCCTCATTATCCTTCCTGTGGGTACAGATTTTCCCACTACATTTGACTTGGCTCTCTTTGCTATGTTTGGTTGATATTGTCCTTAGACCCTTTTTGCATATCCTTGGGAGTTGCCCTTATTTTGGCAATTTTTGTTCCAAATTTTTGTATTTCTTGAATTTTTCTCCATCTCTTGAACTATTAGGGCTCCTCAAATCAATGCATCCTATAAATCTGATGGTCACATTGACTCAAGACGTATATTCAGGGGCGGATTGAGACCATTGCACAATTTGGATACTTGTTGTGAAGTATCCACCAATGGCACATATTTTAGAAGCCTTACAAATTTAGAGTAGTAAGCTTCTAGGCCTAAGGTTAGCTACTTTAAGTTGAAAAATTCATTCATCTTTGAGGCCTGATACATGGATGGAAGGTATCTCCCACACATAGCATCCTTAAGCATATCCCAGATGATAGCAATAATAATATTCAAGAAAGATGTTAACTTGCTTAATTTATCTCATTAATTTTGGAAGGAAAGTATATATTATTCAATCTCCCTAGTGACGATTAGGGTTTATACATTAAAAATAGAGTTTTAATTTCACCCTTCTTTGTAATAGTTATGATGAGGGTTACTCCCTAGAATAGCAATTCTATCAATCAAGACGAACTTAGTTGGTTCATAATGTTTTCGATGATCTATTCGATTGTTAATATGAAGAATGGGATTCTGTTCAAGGTCATCAAAGAGAAGTGAATGCAGAGTGAGTGCGAGTGGAGCAAAATGACAGAGTGCGGGGCATACAGAAACTATGAAATGAGAATAACAGAACTTGCTTGCCAGTAACAAGATATGGTGAAAAGATAACTCTGTATTATATGGCTTGAAATGAGTACAAGGAAACAAGGATTGGCTCTGGACTTCTCTCTGACTCTTCTCTATGTCTATGTGTGTATGTATACAAGAGAATGGATAATCTTTATATAGGCTTTTGGGCAGGGAATTTTCCCGCACACGGGTTTTCCCGCTTTTACAGGAATTCGGGTAGAGTTTTTCCCGCTCTAAAAAGGATAAGAAGGCATCTTGTAGTGCACAATGAGTTGGATAAAATCTTTTACATCATAAAGGTACATGGAATATTGTACAATAACTTTGAAAGTGGTCATGATGAATTTCTGGATAATAGATCAACAATAGTGTTTTGTACACCTGGAAGATATTCGAAAGTCACATCAAGTGCATCGAAAAAGAGTAACCATCTTAATAATCTTTTGTTTCCGATTTCATTGGGTGCTTTTTTAGTGAGGTACCCAGGCACATGTTTTAGGTCAGTGTGGATGGTAAAGGGAACAAATTCAATAAAGATTCTGAATGTTTTTACTGCTTTGATCATTGCCAGGATCTCTCTTTGGTAGGATGGGTAGTTTCTTTGAGTTGTGGAGAAGATTCCTGAGGCATATCTGCATGGATGTAATTCTTTTGATTCTTCTTCACAAAGACAAGCACCCCAGCCACCAGTGGCAGAAGCATTTGTATATAGAAACAATGGAAGACCTATAGGCAACCTGAGAGGAGGAAGATTTGGATTATCTTCTTAATATTTTGGATTGCAATTGTGTGTATTGGTTTCCATTTTAATTTATATTTTCTGAGTAGAGGATAGAGTTCCTGGGAGTAATGGGCTATATTTGGAGTAGAGGAATTGATCCAGTTTAAACAGCCTAGGAACTATTGAAGCTGTTTTATTGTAGTGAAAGTGTCTGGCATGTCTGTGATTTTAGTCAATACATGCTCCTGAAGCTTTATGCTGCCTTGGTTTATTTCTATACCAAGAAACTCTATTGATGTTTGAAACATCACAGATTTAGTAGGTGAAAGTACTATTCCTGCTTCTTCCACTGCTTTTGCAAATTGAGAAAGATGCTCTATATGTTCCTGCACAATTTCTGAAAATACAAGAATGTCATCAATATAAGTTAGGCAAAAAGGATATTTGCCAAAAATGGAATCAATCCATTCTTGAAACTTTGTAGGGGCTATCTTGATTCCAAAGGATAGCACTATCCATTGGCAATGGCCTTGAGGAACACAAAATGTTGTTTTATACATGTCTTCTTTCTTTATAGGTAATTGCCAAAACCCTGATTTAAGATCAAACCTGCTAGAAGATATTGACTTTTTTCAATCTTTTCAGAAGAAGATCTTTTAAAGGAATAGGATGGCCATGTCCTATTAATTATTTGTTCAATGATTTGTAATTTATCACTAATCTCTTTTTTTCCCTTTTTTGTTATGAATGCTTGTTGACATAAAAGGCTTGACATGCCCATGGTGAGTTTGTTGTTTCTATTAAGTCTTTTGCCAGTAGAGACTGGATCTCTTCTTTGCACAAGTGTAAGTTTTCATCCTTCATGCCTGAATGGATTGCTTTGGTAGGGACTGCATTAGATTGGATGGGTAAGGATACCGCAAACTTTTGTCTTTTCTCCTGATAGATCATAGGCTCATCATGCATGAAAGTATTTATATGTTCTTGTATTTGTGTTGTAGCTTGTTCCTATTTTTTCAATTCTATCTTTATCCACTAAGATCTTGAGCTTTCTTTAGCTTCTGTAATAGAGTAAACAATTCTTCCAATTTTTGTGAGTAGTGTCATGTCAGCTTGTTTACCCTTCTAAGTTACTGTAAACTTTTTGGCCCAAAAGGTGTAGGGCACCAAATGTTGCAGGATGTCTGTACCAACCAATAAGTCATACCTCATCTATCTCATGAGTTGTATTTCTATTGGCACTTTGATTGTTCCAAGCTATAAATAAGCATGTGTCACATGAATGAGTGTGATTTTTTTATTATTGGATAATTCTACTATGATGGGTGTAGAAACCTTTATACAATTTTTGGGAAAGAGTTCATAGGGAGCTATTGTCAATGAAGATCCTGTATCCAATAATCCATCCACAAAAAGAGAAAATTGTGGCATGTTTTTAACCTGTATACACACTATAGGAATAGGTTCGCCTATATCTAAAGCATTTAGCTTGTGGATTCTAGTGTGGGATGATCTTATTTGGTTGACTGGATGTATACTGTCACCTCGAGTTGAGGATTACAATTCTTGTAAGATTGCTATAGTTCCTTGGGCTATCTCCTTTTGGCTTGGCAAGATTCTTTTGTGGATTTTACAGAGTGAGTGTAATTCATGTTGCATTTATAAAAAGGCATTAGTCATATCCTGTCCTGCTTGTTGCATACCTGGAGGTACTGAATTCAGTAGTTGTGATGCTGTCCTAGGATGGTGTAGAGTTTCCAGCTTGTGTGGAATGAAAAGATTTTCATGTCCTTTTTTTTCTAGGCTAAGAGTACCTTGCTTTGGCAAGTCATATGGATTTGAGAAGAATTCTTATCGTATCTTATTCTTCTATTTCTTGTGCTTTGATGAGACGTGTCTGTATCTTCAGATTTTTCTTGGCTTGATAAGTTGTCTTCAAGTTTCTTTCCTTTCATTTTTGAAGAGGAGGCAAAGGCATTTCCCATAAATTTTCCTTTAGAAAGAAAATGAGCTTTATGAGCATTAATAGCTTGAAAGTTGTATGGGTCTACTTCATCATTTGATTCTTCAGTTATATCAAAAGGTGTATCTTCTAATGTATCTGAAAAATTGTCTGATGTATGCCAAGAGTCTGTTTCAGAAGATTCTTCAAAAAATTCTATTTCTTCTTCTTCTTGTATGTCTTCACTGCTGTTGTAGGAATATTCGTCATCTAAATAGCTGTCATAAGAATAACAGCTATCATAGTCATAATGGTGCATCATATTGACCTTGGCGGCATTTGCATTATCATTTTTCTTTGGGCATTTATTTGCTAAGTGTGAAGCACTTTCGCAAATAAAACATTTCAAATCTTTGTTTTTTGAACTTTTATCATTTTTTCCTTTTCTGAAAAAAGGTTTTTGGTGATACTTAGCTTTTCTGGTTCCTTTTGATATTCTAGAATGCTTGCAAAACCTATGGCTATATGAAGCTTCTTGTTCATAATTTGGTTGATGTCCACAATGTCTTTGATGATGATGATGATGCATGTTGTTCTTCCTTTTGTAGTAGCTGTGTGTCGAAATATCACAGTGACATCTATCACATCCAAAATCTGTTTCAAATTTAGAGGCCTTTTTACATATAGATTGTGGAAACTTTTGATTCAGCTGTGTTATTTTTTGTTGATGACAAACTTCCTTGATAGTATGTTCGATGGTTTGGATGATCTGTCCAACACTATCAGTAAAGTCCCTGTTTTCATTTTTCATTCTTTGTTTATAATAGAAAGGGATGGGTTCTAGAAAAGAACATACTAGATGCTCTTTCATGGAGTTGTCATGAGCTCCAAGACCTTCATACATAAGGTCTCTCATCGATACAAGGTATTCTTTGTATAATCTAGGATCATAGAGTTTGGATTTGAAAAAAGCTTCTCTAGCTTCTAGTACATCATCTAGTTTGTTTCCAACTAGTTCTCCTAACAATAGCTCAAAGAATATTTGAATAGGGTCTTGATGTTGTACTATAGCTAATTTAACCCGGGGATGAATAAATATCCACCATTGTTTAAGTCCACCACAAAACCATGTGGCATTGCATTGAGAATGTCTCTTCTATCTGTCTGTGGCTTTTCTATCATTTTTTGTCCTACATATGCATACATCATGTAAATAAGAAGTTTAATTTCTTCGAATGTTTTGCCGTCAATAGACCATATTGGAAAAGATCCAACATTTTCCGGCACACCTATCTTCTTATAGAAGTGATTGTGAGAGGGCTTTGTTTTGGATGTTGATGCAGAATTAGTATTCACAGGATTTGTAACAGCATAATATTTACTTACTGAAGAAAAGCAAGCATTCAATTGAGCTCGTAGTATTGAAGTTGGTGAAGTTGGAGATGACTGTCGATGTGGATTTATAGGGACAAATGTCTCTTCAATCACACTATCTCTATCTTCATCAGAAGATGATGCAGTGAATGCAGCTCTTTCTTGGAAGCAATTCTGAGGATGGTTGATTCAGAGGATTTTGTTCTATGTATTCTCCCATAATCCTTGAATCAAGTCTTTTGTGTATGCTGCGAGTGAGTTCATCATTATCCTTTTCAGAATAATCAATGCACAAAGGCATTTGGTCTAGTACCTAATTTGCTTCTTTTTGTCTGTGAATCTTTTCAAGATCCTTTTCATCAATGTCTTCAAAAGCTGTTCTATAGTCATTGTCAGAACAATCTGGGAACATTAGGTCCATATAATCTATTAAGTCTGTCACAGTCTTTCCGGACTGAAGAGGTTGCTGATAGGAGGAAGGACTCATTTCAGGAAAATCTTCATCCAGATCTTTTAGCAGAGGATAATAGATTTGTTGCACTTCTTTTAAAATAATGCTTTCCAAATCATATTCTTGATCATTTTTAGTATCTGGAAGTGTTTCATAGCAGTACATATCCATATCACTTGGAACATATGTGTCTGTATTGGAAGTTCCTTCTCCTGTGGGGATAATTTCCTTTTCTTTTCCTTTTTTAGAGATAATATGATGAATATTGAGTGTCCTTGTGGAGGGTGAAGAAAAGTGAGATGTCCAGCCTTTTTGTAGTCTCTTGTTGGAGAAAGTAGGCCAGTTTGTGATTGTCTAATACGAGGGCAGTAATGAAGTGGTATTCTGAGAAATGGGTACTGTAGTAGGCCTTACAATAGAAGCTTTGTTTAGCTGTTGGCATAGTTGAATAAGTATGTTTGTCATTTGATGTAGAGATTCTATTTTTTCTATCAAACCTGTAAGGGCAAGATGGGTCCAATTTTCAACTTGAAGTTCTGCTGTCCATGATGAGTTATCCTGTGGACGAAGATATGGGGCTTCTTTATATTAGTTCCCTTCATATTCAAATTCTTGGATGTTGTTTATGACTCCAGAAGTTGATCCAACTTTTTCTATTAGCTTGCAACGATGTTGGCATACTCCTTCTATTATCTGATCATGATTGTGTGACTGGATATGGAACTTAAGAGTGTTTGCCTTTTGGGATGGTGAGATCCTGAGCTAAGGGTGTTATAGCACTGGCTTTTGAGGAGGTAGTTCTTATAGAGACAAAGAATCATTCTATAACTACTTTTGTGGAAGTAATAATGTTTTACCTTTGATGTTTTGCACCTTGATCACTTTTGGTGGAAGTAACTCCTTTTTCTGGATAGAAGAAATGCCATGGGGCAACTCTATTTCAGACCAGTTTACACTATCTAGAAGAAACATTTGAGTAGTATCATCTGATTTCATGATGACCGTTTGACCTTTATCTTGTGATGAATTTACTCCTTCTACAACCCTTTGGAATTGCTAAAGATATACATCTAAATACCATACGGTATTGGATAGCTAAATGAGCTGATGAAGCTTTCATTTCTAAACCTAGAGTTCTAATATGTAACATTAGAAGTTCAGGTAGGTAGGGATCATCTATAGCTATAACATAATTCGGACGAAGTTCAAAGAAAATAGGTCCATTAGATAGAGGTGAAACTGCTGCTCCTACTATCATATCATGTAGATTAATATGATGGGTATCTAGTACTGCTACCATACAGGAGGCATTTAGGCCATGCCTAAAGAGAGGGATTATACCTATTGCTATATATCCTAGATGGATGTAAGGATATTATTTTTTGGCTTGTTGCTTTTGAATTTTAGGATAGACAAGTGAAAGAAGATTTACATGTTGATCTTGTGAGAGTGAGTCTCCTACAGTAAGTATTCATTGATCCTCAATATACAGAGTAGATGCTTTAAATTGAAATTACCATTTTCACCATAGATGTGGGAAGCACCGATGTCTGGCAAGATCCATTTTGAACTTGGTTGTGATTCATCGACCATAATGGTTGAATTCCCCAATGACTTATAGCACTTAGAAAGATGTTTGAAGGCAGAAGAGAGGGCATTTCCACATTGTTTCGAAGAAGCCATAGGAATTTACTGGACTTTAATAGAGGATTTAATGCTCTTCAACAGCGAACACGGCAACACATGCCTCAATGCCTAATGAGCGAGACCTCAAGAGTGTCACTTACTATCTTTCTTCTCTCGATCTTACAAATGGAAATAAATCGGCTCTGATACCAACTCGTTGCAGAGTGAGCACGAGCAGAGCGGAATGGTGGAATGAGGGGCACATAGAAACTATGAAATGAGAATAACATAACTTGCTTGCCAGTAACAAGATATGGCGAGAAGATAACTCTGTATTATATGGCTTGAAGTGAGTACAAGGAAACTAGGCTTGGCTCTAGACTTCTCTCTGACTCTTCTCTATGTTTATTTACGTGTATATTTTACAAGAGAATGGATGAGCTTTATAGTGAGTACAAGGAAACTAGGCTTGGCTCTGGACTTCTCTTGACTCTTCTCTATGTCTATTTATGTGTATATTTTACAAGAGAATGGACGAGCTTTATATAGGCTCATGGCCGGGAGTTTTCCCGTGTAGGGGTTTTCCCGCTCTAAAGAAGATAAGACGGCATCTGGTAGTGTGTAATGAGTTGGATAAAATCTTTTACATCATAAAGGTACATGGAATATTGTACAATAACTTTGGAAGTGGTCATGATGACTTTCTTGATAGTAGATCGGAAATAGTGTTTTGTACACGTGTGAGATATTCGAAAGTCACATCAAGTGCATCGAAAAAGAGTGACCATCTTAATAATCTATTGTTTTTTATTGCATTGGGTGCTTTTTTAGTGAGGTATCCAGGCACATGTTTTAGGTCAGTGCAGATGGTAAAGGGAACAAATTCAATAAAGATTCTGAATGTTTTGATTGCTTTTGATCATTGCCAAAATCTCTCTTTGGTAGGATGGGTAGTTTCTTTGAGTTGTGGAGAAGATTCCTGAGGCGTATCTGCATGGATGTAACTCTTTTGATTCTTCTTCGCAAAGACAAGCACCCTAACCAGTGTCAGAAGCATATGTATATAGAAACAATGAAAGACCTATAGGCGACCTGAGAGGAGGAAGATTTTGGATTATCTTTTTAATATTTTGGACTGCAATTGTGTGCATAGGTTTCCATTTGAATTTATCTTTTTTGAGTAAAGGAAACAGTTCCTAGGCTGTTTAAACTGGATCAATTCCTCTACTCCAAATATAGCCCATTACTCCCAGGAAGATAGTTCAACTATCTTTAAGCTCCCCACCCATTGGATTCGCCTAAGGTCAATCTTTATATAGTCTCGCAATCAACCTCAACATATCAATTTGCCTCATATTCCCCCTAAGGCCATCTTGGATAGGAGGGATAAGGACCATTCATTCATTATAAGATAGTCATGGAATGGTTTTACCATTTGTAATCCAACAAATGTATGGCGAATATACACATGACATGAAATACAAGAAATTTCTTTCTAACTTGTTACCTTGAAATAAATTGCTATTAGTTTGAAATAACCCTATTTTCCACAAGGGTTTAAGAAATCTAAACTTCTTAAAAATCTCAAAAATTTGCAACAAAATGGATAGTATTTTTCCATTATTCTCGGCTACTAAGGTGACAACAAGTTTTGATTACAACATATGGACAAAAGTAATTCCTTACGTCAATAGGAAGGGAATACATTATTTGAGTAGCTTAGAGGCTTGTATTATTCTTGGAAGAGAATTCCCTATTACAATCTAGGCATGGTGCTATGATACATCCATTAAATAATAATTAGGGTTTTAGGAATGGATATCCAAAAATCTATATTGTAGGGGAAGATAAGGTAATTTGTCATTTTTGTAATTGCGGTGAAAACCACCTACAACCATTACTCGATCAGTCGGTATAACCTTTGTGACCTCCTCGTAGATGTACTGGTTTAATTTGACTTGTCATCCTCGAGTGAACATGTTCAAGTTTACTCTAGCCTTGTAGAATAGATAAATCTTGGCAACCTTAAGGGTTTCCATCCATTTCGGCCTCTTTAAATTGTTATGGAGGTAAGCGAGACTGTTTGGGTCAATGTAAGAGTACCCTCTACTTAACATCCATCCTCTTTCACAATACAATGGCAAAGGATTGTATATCTGGTCTAATATTCACATCATCTTGTTTCTCCAATTGAAACTAGATGAGTGCATGGCTAACATAAACATGACTTGGAAAATCAATAATTGTTCTCAAGGTTTGTCCTTATGCCAGAAATCAAGAGCATATATTAACAAGAGAATAATTCACAACTTAAGGAAAAGATATCTTATGCTGGAGTTACAAATCTTTACTAGTTTTATACTTGCATTGTATCTTACATTAACATACTCTCTGATACCAACTATAACATGTCGTAACATGCCCACTTAAGCTACTTTCTCATTGGAATGTTCTTATAGTAGCCCATCAAGACATATCCTAGACAATGCCATCCAAGATTCTGTGGAATACCTTGGAGTTTGCTATCTAGGCTCACTAGAGTCTACCTCGTAGTGGAAGTTCCGACCATTCCCATGAGGATCAACCTAAGTTTTCTGTTCCTACTATTGGTCAAGTCAACTATCGGTCAACTAGTGTCAGTATTTCGTGTTCCCACTTCTAATAGGATTACTCGAACTGAAGAGAACTTGTATTGCACTTGGTTCAAAGAGAATGGGAGACAAAGAGGAGTGCAATATGTTGACCCTCCTACCCATAAGGCAAAATCCCATTTCGATTCCCTAAAACGATGCATGTTAGGTTTTACCTAATATCTACTAGTGGCCATTTGTTTGTCTATCCACTAATGTAATTTTTCTGTTTGAGAAAGGTTCTCGATTAACCGAGGCCACCCCACTATAGGTGTGGACTTGTCAGGGATCCATTCACCTACATTCCCCTTGATAGAGTATTTTTAATTACCTAATTACCTACCACTTTAGGTTTAACATATAAAAACAACTTCTTTGATTATCTCCTGATACAAATTCATTACACCTCTTATTTCACGACACAAAAATAGTGTAAAGCAATTCTTTCTCAATAGTTTCTTTAAGAAAAATATCTCTTTACAATGTTTCATGTCCTAACTGGACATAATATCAATCCGAAGTTATTATTTCCACTAAGTTCAGTCCCAACACTAGTTTTAGGACTTCCAAAATTTTCTCTGGGTTTAAAGGGTAATTGATAGTTCGTAAAACAAATTAGATTCAAAGTTTTAACAATTTCAATATTTATTATTGCAAAAATTATAGTCCCTGAATCTAGTTATTGGTAAATCCTATTTCATGCAATAAATTCATAAAATCTTTTGAGTAGTGCAGTATCTCCCCTACATCCTATTCCTAGTGCATCTCATGTAATCCAAATTAATCCTTTGAATTTGCGATTAAGGATTTTCTTTAGAATTTTCTATGCATGAGACTATACGAAAAATTCTACTCTTACAGATGCAATTTTTATTTATCAGCTGTGCAATGATGATCTATTTGTTGTATTTAATATTTAAAAGAATAATCGAATATGGCACCTAGGGATTTATTATCAATGCTTGGTTGTTGTTGGCATTCGTAGCTTCGTTTGTAATTCTGGTACTTACCATTCCGTTTGTAGTGGTTATACCTACAACATTATTAGCAGTTCCCACTTCCATGGCCTACAAAATTTTCTTCTTCAAGGCCATGGTCTTAGATCATGAAATTGTAGAGAAGACTTTGATAATAGAGCTTTGGGTTGTCTCAATTGAATCGATAGGAATGGCAATAATAGGAATTGAGAAGAAAGGAAGTAGAGTCTCAATTCTACAGGGGAAGGAAGGTAGAAGAGATGGGATTCGACTTCGAAAGCTGACAGAGTATCCCCCTTGTCTTGCAATAAGAATTTCCTCTCTCACACTCCTCCTCTCTCCCTCTCTCCCTCTCTCCCTCCCTCCCTCCCCCCCCCTCTCTCTCTCTCTCTCTCTCTCTCTCTCTCTCTCTCTCTCTCTCTCTCTCTCTCTCTCTCTCTCTCTCTCTCTCTCTCTCTCTCTCTCTCTCTCTCTCTCTCTCTCTCTCTCTCTCTCTCTCTCTCTCTCTCTCTCCGAAAAGAGTATTTTCTCTTAATTCAGATTCATGTACTCAACGGCTCCTCATGCCCCATATTTACAATTAAATTAAAGGGAGGGGGTCTCATGCAGTTGTGGCCAAGAAGAGGAGTTCTTTATGGAGGGCATCTTGCCAATCCAACTATCTAGAAGCTTTCGAGATGCAATCTGATGCTAGCAATTTAATATTTGATGTCGAGAGAGGCTAGCAGAGATGCTATGACTGATTCGCCTAGCTTTCAGGTGATCTTGCTTCGATCTAGGCCTCTTGTCAAACTGAGAAAAGGGGGAGATTGATGAAGCTTTCTTCTAAGATTGAGAGGGGAGATCTCAGGCTTTTTTGTGTCTATCAATTTTCTAAATTTAAGGGGAAAGAAGGTGATGGTGATGAAATCGTTTCTGAAGAAAGGGGGTAGTGCAATATGGTCAAAGATTCCTCTTTTTTATTAAGCTTTTAAAATGCTTAATACTTTTCTTTCTTTCTTGGCCTTAATCTCTTGCAAGTCAAGTCCTGACTTGCTTAAGTATTAAACATGTCTGGTCTATCCCGGATTTACTAATCATAGCCGTCGTGCACATGGCAATTCTCATGTAGAGATATTCACACTCGTATCAATCCTGAAAGGTTTCCAGTTATGAGATATAGATCATTTTATTTGAGATCCCACTTTTGATAGTCTAAACTCTTCAAATCTTAATTACGAGAAGTAGGGAAAGTTGAAACATTACTATCCTAGCGAGAGAGAGAGAGAGAGAGAGAGAGAGAGAGAGAGAGAGAGAGAGAGAGAGAGAGAGAGAGGACAAGTAGAGTATCACTTGCTAGACACTTGGGAGAGGAAGTGATGCATCTCTGGTGTAGATGGGTGATTGATGCATGCTTCTAGCATGTAAAGAGAGATTCCATGATGAAACTAGATCAAAATGTAAGAGGACATGAGTGAGACAATAAGATTAACAGAAATTTATTCCATCCCACAAGGGCAAGGTTTCAAGAGTCTCAAGAGAGTAAATGGTTCCATGGCCAACAGTCTACAAACATTTGGCCAAGTGGCCCATGGGGCATCCCTTCTAATCTCCTTTGCTCCCCCAAGTTTTGCACCTTTGCACTACAAACTAAAAGAAGATTACATTAAATGATAACTTAAAACTATAAGCAATGCAATGCTAAGCTTCAGCTACTACTACTAATAAAGTCTTTAGATTGTAGAACCCCATTGTTTCCACCTTTAGGATATTAGATACACAAAGATGGTGTATGGTAGACCACTAGGAGGTTATCACTAAGAGGATGAGTAAATCCCTTTTGGCATCCTTTGTAAATGAGAATCTTGCAAAAGTTGAAGCAACCTTGCCCTTAAGCAAGTGCCCTTAAGCAAGTGCCCTAAACTCGACAAGACTCCTTTTGAGTTATTGAGAAGCTCCTCTGAGTTATTGTGAGCCAAGCTTGTCACAAACCATAAAAACTATTCAAGGATTGATTTATCTCATTCTTGTAGTAGCAAATACAAATTGAATGTCTCTCTTAGTAGAGACCACACACCTACTTTCCAAGGTGATCCATCTGAGGTTTCCCCATTGTTGCCACATGTTAATCACCCCACATGGATATGACTTCTTTGAGAGTGCAAGGTAACACTACTTTCTACAAACTAATAGGTATTGCTCTTGCTCGCTCCAAGAACCATGAGCCTTTTGCACTACTTCAAAGAAATGGGTCTCCAAATTTTTTAGGGAGTTTTTGGATGATGCTAGCCTATAAGTGCAAGATGTGTGAGTCTTTAATACATCAAGTCACAAAACAAAGGAAGCCCAAAGAAAGCACTCATATCATTCCATGTTGGCAACCCAAAACACAAGGTTTCTCAGCATTGCATATACGAAAAGACCAAACACAAAACTAAGAAACCAACAACACAAAGGTTCAAACATTAAAATGTTAGTTATAGCACACAAAACTAAGAAACCAACAACACTGAACACAAGAAGGTAAAAAAGAATGGGAAATGTAATTCATAAGATGAAGAATGAAATGTGTAGTATGATACTAATGGAGCACTAACACAAGGATGAACAACACTATTACCTCCAATATTCCTCTCTCCTAGGATGCAAGTTGATGCGATATAATAACTCAACGTGGAGTGAATCATATATAGAAGCCTTAGGATGAGATACGAGACAATTTAAGAGACCATAAACCCTTGGCATCATGAGGCACGAGACAACTAAAGAAACTCTAAAATGGCCCTCTATCCAGTGTTTGATTAAAGTTTGGTTAAAGGCTAAACATATTGCATAAAGCCCATTATACATGCTAAATTAGTAGAACTTACACTACACAACCATTAGAAATCACTAAGGACATGGCTACGAAAGAGAGCAAGTGGGCAATTTATCTATGTGGCAGCACCATCATAGGGGACTTTTGAAAAGCCTAAGAAATAAGTTGTTTTATGGTCGAAATACATTTAGGAACTCCTCTAGTACAACAAGATGAGGAAAGATGTCATCTCATCCAACGCCCATCAACTTCCTAAGGTAAAACACTCTCCTTTCAGAGACTCTTAGTGAGCATATTTGTAATATTTTACTACCTTGACAAGCTCAATGAACTTGTCCTCAACAACCTCTTGGATATAGTGGTAATGCACCTCAATGCGCTTTATCTTCACATGGAAGACTGAATTCTTGGCCAACTGAATAGCACTCATAGAATCCAAATCTAGTGTAGGGACCACATCAGTAATACCAAGGTCCACGACCAGACAGCCTAACCATAGAGCCTCCTTACAAGTATTAGTGGCTACAATATACTCTAGCGCTATAGTGGATAGGGTTGTGCATTTCTACACCTTGGACATTCAGGAAACAATACCTCCAGCAAAGGTGAAGACATAGCTAGAGGTGGACTTCCTACTATCTACATGTCCTGCATTATTAGAGTCAGTATACCCCATGAATCTTGTATCTTGGCCACCATAACATATCCACATCTATGCGGTGCCTTTATTAAGATACCACATGATACCCTTCATAGCATCCCAATGCTACCTACTAGATGTAGCCATTTAGCATGCCACAAATCCCATAGAAAATACTATGTCAGGACGAGTAGCTTTCATAGCATATATCAAACTACCAACTATGAATGCATAAGGAACTTGGCTATCTCGGCCTAATTAACCTTCACATGAGAACATAAAGGACTACCAATAGGCTTAACCTCCTACATATGCCACAACCAAGCATAAGGTAGTCACCTTAACTATAGAGGAGAAGACTTCATCGAAGTTGATATCATTCTCATGCTTAAAACCCTTAGCAACCAATTTGGCCTTAGAGGCTATCTTGGGGTGTCCAGGGGCAGTTTTCAACTTGTACAGCCACTTACATGGCAAAGCACACTTTCGATAGGCAAAGGAACCAAATTCCACATATAATTTATTCTATAGAGAATTAAACTCTAACTACATCGCCCACTCCCAAGAGTGACTATCACCTTTGTGCATGGCCTCATCATAGGCAAGAGACTCACTAGCATACATCTATCACCATAACATAATCCATAGAGGGTGCAAACCGCTCAGGATTGATGTCTATCTCTAGTAGACTATCATAAAACAAGTTGTGGGGCATATACATCCTATCTAACATCATGGTCCAGAGCCACTAGAGCATCAATTGCTATAGGTTGTCTAGCTAGTTGCACGATAACAGGAGACTCCTCTTGAAAGATCACCATGTGTATCTTAACAATCCACTCCATTTGCTTATGCATTTTCCCCTCATGGAAAATAACATAATGGCTGCGAATGACCTTCTGAGTTTGTGGATCCCATAGGCGATAGCTCATCTCACCTGCATCCCGATAACCAAGAAAGATGCATTTCATGGACTTAGGATCTAGCTTATTACGGTTGTCCATGGAACATGGCAGAAAGCCTCACAACCAAAGATACACAAATAAGCATATGATGAAGGTTTCCTAGACCATACCTCCTCTACAACCTAATAATCAATAGAAATGCATGGGGATTGATTAATCAAATGTACGGCAATAGTAACTGCCTTATCCGAAAAGTGCTTTGGTAAGCTTGCATTGCTAAGCATACTCTACAAACTCACTCCCGGATCATCCTATTCATGTGCTCAACCATACCATTTTGGGGTGGAGTGTATGGGGTGGTCAACTAACACTCAATACTCCTCTCATCACAAAACTGCTCAAGGGCTTTAGATACACCCCAATTATCAGATCGTAGGCATTTCAGTCTATATACACTAGATTGGTTCTCAACAAAAGCAAGCCAATTCTGAAATATAGCCAAGACTTTCATTTTCTACTTTATGGGGTATGCCAAGACCTTACATGAGTAATCATAAATGAAAGTAACGAAATAATTCATGCCACTTAAATAATTGCAGGGCATAGGTGCACAAAAATCAAAATGAACAAGAGTCAAAGGCTCGCCCATGTGCATATTAATGCCAAAATTTCTATGTGAATTACGAGTCTACTAGCCATAAAGACAATGGTCGCAAGAATCAAAACACTTATAGTCAAGGGGCAGAAGATACTACAAATGAGTAAGCATTTCCATTCCCTTTAATGACATTTGCCCAAGGTGACGATGCCGTAACGATATATGTGGTACTGTAGCCACTGCCAAACATGGTCAATAGACCCACATACAAGTAAGGGATAAAGAGTGCCAGACATGGCATCTCATGCTAGTGCAAGATTTCCATGGGTAAGTTTCCATGAGGACTTACCAAAAGATACAACATAACCTATATCATCCAATTGTCTAGCCAAAAGCAAGCCTTTGGTCAAAGCCAGAAACATAGCATACATCATGTAGAGTAAACATACTTCCTAAAGTAAACTGAAGTCAGACATCTCCAATACCAACAATATCCAATGCCAAGTCATCATCCAATCTAACAGATCCTGTCATGATGTGGTAGGAGTGCAATCACTCTCGATGAGAGGTGACATGACATGAAGCCCTTGAATCAATAAACCAATACTAAGTGTAGATAGAAGGCATCAATTGATTGCGAAACATCAAGAGAAAAAGGTACAAGTATGTAGTCTTCATTAGAATTAGCCTGCACAACATTAATCTCTTCAATCTTGATAGTAAACTTGCTAGGGACAATGCTCCAAACATCATTCTTTTCCTGCACTTTGCCCTCCCCTTTTTCTTGTTGTTTTCATCATGCATTTTATGGCACTATGGTCGAATATGACCAAGCTTCCCACAAAAGTGACAAGTAACTGTGGACCTATAACCACAAGACTTTCTGCAAGACTGTCCACGTAATTGAGAACAAGACTTTTGAGAGTCTCTCCCACGGTGGTCATTACCGTTCCAACCATTATTGCCTCTGACTGTCAGAGCATGAGAGGTGCAAGAAGTATCCACAACCTTTTGGTTAACCTCTTTATTCAAGAGTGTATCCTCTACATTTTGCAATTTCAACCCATCAACATGCATATTTGCACACATAATAGTATGAAATGTGTCCCATGACTAAGATAATGTAACCAACAAGAACAAGGGAGGAGAATTGCCGTTAAATTCAATCCCCTGCAAAGATAAGTGGATGAAAATAGAATGAAACTCATTTAAGTGGGCAGATATAGAATATCCCTCCTTCATACAAAGGTCCATGAGTTGCTTCAGCCAATACATCTGAGAGATAGGCCTCTACTTATCATAGACATTACACGAACTGCCAGGTGGTCTGCTCATCATTAGAGATGAAATTATAGTGGACCTACTTAGAGAGTGATAAAAGGATTGTAGATTTACATAACTCATCCAATTCAACCCAATCTTATGCATCAATGCGTTCAAGCTTGATGTCTTAATGGCTTAATCTGCAATTTCTATGCTAGAATAACATATCAGATTTGTGGCTTTCAATAGCTATAGTTGGTGCCATCCAACTTGTCAATATTGAAGATAGCATTGTCATTCGATGACCTACTAGCCATAATGCAAGAAATGAAAGTACAATCCAAGACAAATAGGCTACTATAAATGACAACAAACTGTTGAAACTCAAAGCCAATATAATCTCTAATAGAGGAAAAACATCAAAGGGTAGGATTTTCCACTAATTGCTAAAGAATGATAGTCAAGTTAAGGCATATGCCCTCACAAATGATGCATAAACTTACAATTACAACAAGCTAAAAATAATGACAATTGTAAAACCCGAAGCTAGTTGTGAGAAATCAATCGATAAAATCCAAACTCTAACTACTAGGTATATCATGCAAGAAGCGGGACATGTACGAACCACCAGTAGTCGCTGAGCATGCAACCAGTACCAAGAACTATCAAAATCAATCTGTTAGAGAGAGATACATCCAATAGGCATAAGTATCATGTATATAGTAGGTCTCAAAGATAATGAAAGAGAACTAGTAGATACAAAACTAATTGAGCAAGTGTAGAGAAGCTTAATACAAAGCCAAGCAGGATGAATATATCATTGACAACAACCTAATAGAGAGGTGTGTTGACCCAAAGCATGGATCAACTCAGCCCACTAGGCAACAATTTCATTCAAATAGCATTCGGAGAGCATGACCGTAATGCAATTAAGTCCCACATTCTCACTAGGGTAAGCTCAACTACATAAACCCAAAGCTCTACTCAAATGTAAAATTTCCAATTTGCACAAGTAACTCCCATTGGAACTAAAGAAAATGCCAAATGAACAATGCTAGCTCAATACATCAAGGACATGACATCGGAGGATCCAAGATACATGAAGCATAAGCTGGAACCATAAAGCCCAATAGATTCTTCAAGATCGTAAAGTCAATGAGCATTGTAGCAACTAATCAAAGCTCCAATACATGTAACGAAGCTCAAATGCCAAACTAAGGACATTCTAGAAGTATATTCAGATGCATAGCATCAGTGCAATACATCAATACATCGATCGGAGTGCCCAAATAGTATCCAATGGCAAGAGGCATAATCTTCCATGTTTACAAGCTTGCTACCTTGTTATTACAACACTTAAATGACAATGAAATTTGAGCACTTTTGAGCTCAAATCAGTCCCAAAAACATTCCAACACATCAACATAACATCCCCAAATGATTCAGCATCAATATCTAGGCATACAAGCATGAGTAGAGCTCCAAACAATGAGGTATCGGATATCCCTTTGTGTATTACAACAAATTGTTACAAATAGAGAGACAATGGTTGATTTTGGGAGACCCAAATGATGCCCCCAAGGTGCTGAGTACAAAGCCAAGGGATTGCCCAAGGTCGGGAGCAAGTGCCATAAGTTGGATAGAATGTCCACATGATCAGAAATGGGGTAGCAACAGGAGGCACAATCCACATTATTATTGTTGCTCCTATTACTATGATTGATGAAGGCAATGTGGATGGGGAAGCACTTAGGGGCGTTCAAACAAGCCCACTCAAGGCGTAGAAGAGGCCCATACAATCTGGAAGAACCAAGAGATCAAAGCTCACCTTGAATGGAAGGAGCAATGCCTACAACAAATCTTGAGCTAAAGCTTTTCAAATCTAGACTCAAGTAAACTAAAAGAAAGAGCTCCTCGATCTCAACTCTCATACCAGCTGAAGGGAGGAAGCCCCAGTGGAAGCCCTCGAGTGAAAGTAAGAGCTATGGTGGGAGAAGCAAGAGAGCAAGAGCAAGAGACATAGGATGTAGGAACTCCAACAGTCACAAGGTGTGACTAGCCTTCCCTTATTCAAATGTCATTGAAAGAAAAAAGAATGAAGTGACAGTGATGGGCATCTATCACCTGCAATGTACAGGTGTTCGGGTGCCATCAATGTAGTAATACGGTTGGCGTAGGCACATGCACCTTTACCCCCAACGCTTTCTCACCTTTATAGTTGATACCATTGTTTTTTAATTCCAAGTTCGAATGTGTAACAATTCAACACCTAGAATTATGGGATATGTAATAGGGCACCTTGGAATTATTCCTACAATATAAAAGCTTGTATACCAACACACACACACATTCTCTCTCTCTCTCTCTCTCTCTCTCTCTCTCTCTCTCTCTCTCTCTCTCTCTCTCTCTCTCTCTCTCTCTCTCTCTCTCTCTCTCTCTCTCTCTCTCTCTCTCTCTCTCTCTCTCTCTCTCTCTCTCTCTCTCTCTCTCTCTCAGTTGGATATCAGGCGAACATGGTTGATGCTAGGGCAGGAGCTAGGGACAAAGATGGCTTTCTATTGCGAGCATTTCCTTCATAATACATATGATGGATTTATTGTTCACCCAAGATACATGGACACCCACCTTTCCCATGGGATTAGATGTACTATTGGTGAGTTGCACACCTCCTCACATCAGCTAGAGATTGAGACTAGCAGATATAGATCCATCCCACTAAAGGAGTGCATATGCCAGGAGCATTATATCTGCTACTGCCCAGCGTATTATGAAGTCCGTGGTCGTTTCTACTGTCTCTTTAGAGACAGATTTGGACCACTATCCAGAGTCATGGATTTTACCGATCAATGATGCCTTGGCCTATTTCTTCTTGAGATATGATGGCTTCATGACATGCGCCTTAGGAGTATAGTTGCTCCAAGACACGGAGGCCCTTCATAGAGGCAGCTCACAAACTTCTTTGCAAAGGAGACTCAGAAGACTTCAATACAATTACAGCCACAATCCACACGACAGCCTCTCTCACCACCACATTCCACACACAGACAAGGAGTACTGATTGATTGAGCCATTTAGCTTAGCCGCGATCCAGACATCTTAGGCCTCAACACAGACATTGACGAAACCTTCATAGGCGGATACAGGGGATTATTGCTCAGGCTAGGCTCTCCATACCCACATGAGATTGTACCATTTGAAGCTCATTGTTACTAGATACAGCTCTATGTTTTACACATAGCCATAGTTAGTTTCCTTTCTTATTTTGCTTTGTGCTACATATTTTGCCCAGGCAGTTGTACCATCATACACATGATTGTAACTCATGGTCTCATAGGTCATTTTGGCATTTTATAGACGTTAATATATCATTTCATGTCTCTCTTCTTGAGACGATATGTACCCTCATGGCCTTCTTGGATCCACTTCATGTTTTTTTATCTGGATATAGTGCCTCAATATTTGGACACCTCCACTTATGATAGCACCAACTAGGTTTTGTACTTCATTTATATTTCTCTTTCCTTATTGTTTATTTGTCGTATAGTTATATCATCTTACAAATTGTTCTAATTTATGGTCTCATAGGTCATTTTGGCCTTGCAAGTCATTTCATTCTATTTTCTCTCTCTTTTTCTCAAGTGATTAGGGGAAGATTTTCCTAATTTCAAGTCAAGTACATGTGTGCATGCCTTGCACATTCATGTGCATGTAGTCCATGGTAACCACCAAAATACATTCCACCATGGTAGTGCGCATGGTAGCCACCAAAACAAATTCCACCATACGAGAAATGTATTTCATAGGTGAAATGTTTCACCTCTTGCTTGACATGTCTAGATGTTTCATGGTTCAACATATGTGTGATTTTGTGCTATAAATAAATCAACAATATGCAATATAGTTTTTAGAAATTGAAAGAAAATAGTGTATGAGCCTTGTGAACTCTCTCTCTCTCTCTCTCTCTCTCTCTCTCTCTCTCTCTCTCTCTCTCTCTCTCTCTCTCTCTCTCTCTCTCTCTCTCTCTCTCTCTCTCTCTCTCTCTCTCTCTCTCTCTCTCTCTCTCTCTCTCTCTATATATATATATATATATATATATATATATATATATATATATATATATATATATATATATATATATATATATATATATATGCAAGAAACTCTCAATATTTTTGCCTTTGTGTATTACAATTGTATTGTGTTTGCATATGTCATTTAGCATTAGAAACATCCCCCTTTCCTCTAAGAAGAGATAAGTTTGTTAATAAAACACCTAGGAAAAAAACTGAGCTAGATTTGGTAATGCCAAACCGTATATGCTTTAAGGAAATGTAGTTGAATCCCATGTATGAAGAAATTCCATCTCCTCCTCACTTGATCTCATGTCAAGTTATGTGCTCTATCTATGTCCTACAAAGTATCTACACTACATGTGTCTTGTAGATCCATGGCATATGACTATATATTATTGTTAAAGTGTATTAATTAATAATACTAGCAATGAACTCTCATTTGTAACAATTCCCTTAGTTTTTTTAACTTTGATTCGACTAGTGCATCCATCCATCCATCCATGATGCAAGTATATGTACTATGTTCTATCATTGTGAGCCACTAATGTGATGTTGTAATAAGAGCAATATATGTATAATTGTGACTAATCCATATCTTCTCTCAAGCTTACCATCTTTCTCCATTATGATAGTAAAGACACTCTTGGTCACAATTGCCCTAAGCAAGATGTCCCCTCTACAAAAGAGACCAATCAATGTCTAAGATATTCTATATGTTTCCTTTATTCAGAGGCACTTTTACTATGGTCCCATCCTCCTAAAGCCCTAAATGTCATCTAGTAGTTCCAAAAAGGAAACTACTTTCTCCATGTGCAAAATTCTATGTGACAAACCTTCCCAAAGAAAGATGGGTCATGTGTCCTAAGGTGTGACTAAGCTTTAAAGTCAAAGTGATAATGGTAGCTATGAATTAGACCTCAAATCCCCTCCCAAGATCTCGAACTTGAGTTTATAGAAAAAACTCATGGATGCTAGGCTACCATGATCACATGAGGGAGGAGGCAATAGTCTCTCATGTCCATGGAACCAACTTCTTTTGTGGAGTTTTGCTTGTAAGAAAACCTGTATCAATGAGCTTCACCAATAAGACATTACTCTCACAATGTGAGTCAATTATTCCCAAACCACCTTTGGATATAGGTTGAATAATCTTATCCCATGCTACCTTTCACTAGGTGGGTCTCCACTCTTCCCATCCAAACGAAGTTCCTTATGCACTTGACTTGGCCAATGCATGACCTAGAAAGGCCCAAACAAAAGTGATGTACCACATGGTCTTTATTGAACTGGATTAGCAAACATCACCTCCTTCCTAAAGAGAGTCTATACACTGCTCCAACATCTAACCCATGCTCAAAAGTATTGGTCCTAGAGGTGGTTGTTGCTTGGAAGAAATGCCGATACCCGCAAGGCATAGAGGATACCTCGTCAAGGCTAGGAACACAAGTGAAGTCCTATGAAGACTCTGTTTTTCCTTGCTAGTGTTGGAGGCCCAAAAGCCATATAAATTGTGTTGCTTGGCGAGGGCACCTAATACTCTACTAAAGATATCTATTAGTGCTATACAAGATCCCTAAAGTTTATCTTTTCTCAGCCTAAGTATATTATAATACCATTTACAAACTCCATATCTAAGCTCATCAAAGCTTATCATGGCCAATCTAAGCTCCTTCAACATTCGTGGATCTATAATAATAGCTCACGATCTTCCCTTTAAAAAAGGAGATGGATGAGGCAAGAGGGAAGCCTTGTTTGATTGATATCTAGATCCACCCTCTAGCCCCACCAACTAAGACTTGGCTATGTTTATTTGCCCTTGGCCCTAACGTCTTCCTATTTGAGCAATACACTAATGCACGAGTCTTAAAAACCCCTCATATGGTCCAGCAAAAAGCCTCTGAAACCATTGCTGAAATGCTCTGTACCAGGAGAAACAATAGACACGAATCTTGCATCTTTTGAAGTGTAAAGTTTCTTCGCCTTAAATTTGTGTGGGATTGCTTTGAAGTTTGAGAGGCATTATTCGTATGTGCAAAACTGTCTGTTCAAAGATTGTTGTATTGAACTAAAGGTCTCAGTCAGAACTATTTGAGAAAATTATACTTAAACAACACATGATAAGATATTGAAGGTTCCAAACCAGAGACAGATAAAACCAAACCTAGTAAAAATATACAAGGAATTAACACTGACCAAGGTTAGTCACATATCATGTTTAGAAAACTCTAACACACCAGTCATACAAAAGCAAAGTTTCTAAGTAACCTAGAACACAACACACACCAGATCATTGGAATTGCTCTGAATATAATTGGAAGCCATGCACTCAAATATCAACACAAACAAGCTAATTCAAGCTGAATACATTAACTGTAATGAATTTGTTTGATTTCTTCAATATGAAAAACTTCATAAAAAGTACAAACTTGTACGATTCACCCTACTCAACAAGATAAAACTCTCTGCATTTAGCTCTGAACAGAGGACACAGTCTTCAACTCAAGGACTTCTAAATATCTAAGAATGAGATTGCCCAAAACAAGAGGAGAAAATTTACAATAGCTTATACTGACAGACTTGTAAATGGTTATACAAGCAACTTGTGCCAATCTGTCAGATCATATTTCTAGGGCTATCTAGCAAGACAATGGCCCTAAACTCTTCACTATGAAGACAGAGAGAACTGGCCAAGCAGGGCTTCCCACTACCACATACAATCCAGATATGTATTAACATGGCAACGGTTATACTCAAGTAGGCTACCATATGTTCTATCAGAGACTCCAATGAAAAGGGCTTCTGTGTCAGGACTGAAAGAGATGCCAGCAATCTCACCAAAGATGTCGATTTCCTGTGATCGCTTATACTCTTGATTGACATCAAAGACATGTACAAAATCTGCAGCTTCTGCCATTGCGAGGTAACGCCCATCTGAAGTGAAGCGTAGGGAGCGTATTGCACCAATGCGTCCCTTCAGTACTGCAAATGAAGAGCTCAGATTTCTGATGTCCCACAGTCTACAGGAAGTATCCTGGTTCCCGGTTGCAAACACATAACCATTTGGATGCCAAGCAGAGGCAAACGAAAAATCCAGATGCCCTGTTAGAGTAGTTAGAACCTGCAGCATCAGAATCAGGAAAGTGAGAAAATCCTGTTTCCCTGCCTGTACCAACAGCACCCTTTTCATCAAAACTCAAGTTCACGGAAAATCCCAAAACAGAAAAGTCCTGCAGCTGCTTTTCTTGTCCTAATTTATGCTCCATAAATCACACATTTATCTGAAGATAACACTGCTACAATTGCTACAATAAAAACACTCATCATGTCTAACAGCACAACAGCTAAAGCATGGGAAATATTTACAGTCATACCTTGCCAGTTTGAGAGTCTGCAAGAAACCCATCTGCACTGTCACCCACCACCACGATATACTGATTGTGTGGACTTACTGAGGTATGCTGTCAATTACAAAAACATAATAGCATCAACCTACTTTTCTCTGATACCTATTAGATTGTGTTACATCTGCAGCGGCAAGTAGAAAATGATGTCTTGAAACACTAGAGAGTTCTGATAGCATACATTGACAGCCCAAGGGAACCGGAAACTATGTAGAACTTGAAATTTCTCCACATCAAATACACGAACAATGGAATCGTTATTTGAAGTCATCAATCGAGTTGCACCACTGCGAAAAAGAGTCCACATTATCCCCTCATGCTGAGCAGATACAATTATCACAAAAACCTACACACAGTCACCTGGAGCTTTCATAAATCTCAGTTGCATTGGTGATTGCACTTTCATCGTATGTGATCTTCGAACAGAAAGAAACTCCAGGACGGTCTATAAACTGCAAATAACATCAAGAGTGAAGAGATATCCCACCCATACACAATTACCTTCACCCATACACAATTACATATGCATCTCATTAAACCTTCTTACTTTGCACACCATCTCCCCTCGAAATCCACCAGCAACAAGAAGGTTGTTCTTAACACACATAGTACTTATTTGAACATGCCTTCCAATAGGTTGAAGAGCCCATGAGCTTCTTTGAGCCTGTATCAAGAGAACTGTAAATACACTATAGTTTCTGCACACTAAAACTCTAAAACTTAAAATTCTATTGCATATAATTTTAATCAGTTGGAAATATATTGTCAGGATAAACCTCTGGTACTGGTACAATAGGACGTGTAACATTTAAAACTTCTGTCTTTTTTCGGGATAGTGGAGACCAATGCAAGATAGATGAGCTGTGCACCACGTAAATATCATGCTTTGACGTAGCCCAGACAAGGTTCCTCAACTGTAATAAGTCAACAAACACTAAGCATAATTAGTAAAATTTCCTGATAAGCAAGTTTTCCTGAAGAGTTGCTGTGAAACAATAGCTCATTAAGTTGCAGAAAAAACAACCAAAAAGCACGCAATAGTGGAATTGCACATGGATACAAGGAAATATTGAAAGACATGCTAGTGATGAATAGGCAACAAAGCTCTGCGCCAACACATCACCTCACAAAGAACAGTTGGCTTTCCACATTCCTACACTTGCAAAAAGTGGATATTATAGATTGATACTGGCTAAAGCAACTTTCAACTTCTGGCAAATGTAAGATGCAACTCGTCAGAATTGCAGTGGAAGAGGACAATGTGAACAAACAACAAGAATAGTAAAGACCAAGATGAAGGTGATGAAGAACTCAGACTGATGCAAATACAGCTGATAAAAGAACCACCCCTGCACATTATATAGTGTGTAGCTGCAGTAAGAATGTTGTGAGAATAAAGGCAAGAGCCATTGACTGAAATGACTAATACAAAACAAAGCTCTAGCATTTCTCATCAACTCAATGTGGGGCTTGTTAGTAGACAGGCTATTTTGTCCTATTCTGTGCAAATCTCCCGTTTGTGAGCCTCAGTCCTAAGCCAGACAAGGACATTGGAGCTTTGTCACTGTTGATGTATGAGAGTCTACTTTGTGTGTTAGGTTCTTCCATTATAAGGAAATCACGTAAAGATTAGGGTTTCTAGGCCTTGATCATTTATCCATTGTCCTTTTCACCCTATTCACAAGCACACAATGAAATGCATTGCAGATTTTAGCCATATCGGCAGCCTTGGCAGCATGTACTAAGTCTAAGTCACACATATAACGTATGAAAATAGATCACTAACTGACCAAACACCTCTAACCTCAGTTAAGTCTGACCAACTCATTATTATGGCACACAAGATGGTGATAGGCTATAGCTAGCTACAACTGTACAACTAAGTCAATGTAGATATTGAGCTTAAATCTCAACCCTTTCCCTAAAGCTCAAGTCAATTGTTGTACTCCAAGTAGCTCTCTATGTTGAGCTAAAAATGCATTAGCTTGACTTAAGCAGCCCCAAAACATGCTTAATTAATGAAGAAAACCTTTTATTTTAAAAAGAAACGTGATCCTAGAGAGTTATTGTGTCCAAAATGTAAAACCCTAATTTGGGTGCCCCAAACTTTCTATAAATAGACATGCAGCCCACCACTCTCCCTTAATCTCGTTTTTGCACATTTCAGGTCTTTCAGCTTGCTGCCCACACCCCGAACGCGAAGGACATCTTGGTCTAAGCTAGCCATTGCTGTCTACAATAGTCTAGTGCCTGTTTCCAGCCTACCACACATTGTTTGGAGCTGATTTCAGCCTGCTAATTGCTGCTGCTGGTTTTCCCTGCTATGGCCAGCCTACTACATCATCAATCAGCCTATGTTTGCTGTCTAGACTGCCCACTGCACAGTTTTCTCCCCTCGGCTGCCGCCTTCTCCTGCAGGCTGTCGCCCAGCCTTTGTTCGCTGCATTTGGTAGTTTTCTCTCCTTGCAGCTGTCGCCCAGCCTAAACAGGCTGTGTTTTGTTGTTTTCTCTCTCTTCACCTGCGTTCTCATTCTCTCTCTCTCTCTCTCTCTCTCTCTCTCTCTCCTGCACTGCTGTCTACATCAAATCCAACCTTCCTTGGTTGTGTTTGTTGGTGTTTGACATCCGAAGGCTGCCTTGCTACATTTCTATATCCATTCGGAGTACGACATGCTCTCCAACTCATTACTCTTGCCCTGATCCATGAGATACAGGAGTTTATGGTACAGTATTCACTCTCTACATAGTGTGTTTGTTGCATGAGCATTGTATATTCAGCAGTCATTCATTTCGTTATTATCTATGTTCATTGTCTCTAAGTTACCCTAACCCTAATTGTGTTCTATGTTATCAGCTTGTGCTTTGTCATATGATTCGTACTGTGTTTTTGTGTTTAGAGCATCTCGTCACATGGTATCAAAGCCAAGTTCTCTTTGAGAAACCTTAGACTTGATCAGAGAGCTCATCTACAAAAGCAAGAATAACAAAAGGTTCAAATGACTTCAAACACCAACACACTGCTCCAGACTCCACGGCTAAGCATGTCAAGAAACGAGTAAAAGCTTGCTCCTGCTAGATCTAGCATGGGTGGAGAAACTAAGGACTACCATGGAGTCCATCAGCCGTACAAGATTTCAACTGCTAAGTACAATCTCATCCTTATGCATAGGGCTCCATATAGTAGATTTAAGGTAAGCTTGAGTTTCCTCCTTTAGATTCGGTGCACAAAACTATTGACCATGTAGGTTTGACGAAATCTCCACTTCAAACAGGCCATCCTCAAGTGGAAACTAGCACAGATTACATACCACTTCCATCTTATTTCTTAGTCATGCAAACTTATGCCATTGCATTCGCTTCTCCAGGTATACACAATCTCGTTTCTAATTCTATACTATCTAATCTTTCTATTCCTCATGGTTCAGGAGATCCTCTTGAAGAAGGGGTAATACATAACATCTTTGGATTTGGAAGTAATGAGAAAGATAGATATTTCTTTGAAAACTCCACACAAGATAAGAAAAAGAAGCAAGAACTTGTATCCCTTCTCTTCCTTTTCCTTCAAATAATTTTGTTTATTATGGTTATACTGGAGTAGGTACATCTCATTTTGTTCATCTAATGGACAAAAGGAACCAATGATGTTTTCCACATCTTCACCCATCACAAATTCATTTGGGCTCCCACCCATCCCTCCCTCATCTTCCGCTACACATTCCCTTCAACCTCCATTAAGAGCACCTATGTTTCCACCTCACACCACACCGAGGCACACCAGGGGGTTCTCCATTAGGCACAGCCTTTAGGACTCCTTTCTCTTATTCAAGTGGTGTATTAGTGATGGTCCTCCCATACACACACTTGCGAGTTTTTCCCCTCCAGGGCATTCTTCGAGTGAGAATCATTTGGTACCACAATTTGCCTCTATGGCTTTGCCTAGTGGACCACTTGGTCATTTTGTTGTGTCCCAACTAACTCTTAGACAAGGCTACCGTGTCCCAGTACCTCCACCTCCACCTTTGGTACCTTATGGAAACACTTTTGTTCCAATGCCTTCGCAGCAATCGGCACTCATTGGACATTAGCAGCCTATTTCTGCCTACCCTACTTCTTATCCCCCTCCTTATCCTCCACCATCTTATCCACCACCACATCACGCTTATCCACCTCCACTGCCACCTCATGGTTCTAGCTCCTCATCTATCAAGAACTCGTTCAATGACAAGACTCGTTTCAATGAGTCTAACTATACCAATTGGTCTAACCTGATAAGGCATGTCTTAGACTCCCAGAACCTATGGAATCTTGTGCAAGGGTTGGAAACCTAGGGCCCAACCCGATCCCGCACTTGTTCCATACAAGGTCATCTGCTCATGAAAGGCTCGTAATGCCTCCGCTATAGTTGAGCTAATGCAAGGGTTACTACTTGAGTTTTATTCTCAGCTTTAGCATTTCGCCCTAGCATTAGAGCATTGGGCACACTTGACCAACCGCTATGCCGCTCGAGATAGGACCCGTTGCATTAATATTAACCATGAGCTTCAAATTTTCACCATTAATGATAAGGATGACCTTAAGGTCAAGTTTTCTAAGTATCAGCAACTCCTCGCTGAGTTCTCTATGACACAGGCTCCTAAGTTCCCTGATGACCAGGTCACGTTCCCAAACAAACTGCCACGAAAATACTTTAACTTTGTGCAACAGGTCATCTCACAACCCACTATACCCACATTCTATGAATTTGAGTGTTTGTGATATGCTAGGTTGTTCGATCACTTTCATGGGGCATCACCTGTAGCGGGGGCTCTTGTTGCCACTCCTCAGAAGAAACAGCAAGGGAAGGGTAAGACACCTCAAATTTCCACTCAGATCATCTTATGAGACCCAAGGAAACAACCAATCCTCTCTTAAACCAAGGTGCCAGAATGTACCTAAGAAGAATAGGTATTATCATCATTGTTAGGAGACTGTCTATTTCGACGACGAGTGTCGATCAAAGGCAAGAGGCATACAACAAAAATCCGAGTCTCAAACCCCCGCACCCCAACAAGGTAACCCCCTGCAAGGAAAACAGGGTGATGGCAACCAATCTCACGAGCAGTGGAAAGCTCAATCTCACATTGCCACCAGTCAACCATCACAGTTGACATTGTTCTCAACGCCAAAGGGCTTGTCTAATTGGTCTGCAAAGGTCCGTATTATCTCTTTAGAGGCATCGAATGCGAATCTCATCCATAACTATGAGTTGTCTTCCGAGAAGATAGCCGCAGAGGCCTACTTGTCACAACCGAGCACTTCTGCTCCTTGGATTGTGAACAGTGGAGCTACACATCAAATGACCCCTATAGATAACATTTTTCTCACCGGACATCCTGCAACTGGGAGAGTTAAGAGTAGGAAATAACTCCTCGCTCAAGATGTAGGCTTGTGGTCGCATCAGTTTTGCCACTAATGAGGGCCAAGATCACACTATGCTAGACAACATTTATTATGTCTCCCAGCTTGGGGTGAACTTATTGTCTATTCAACAGCTTTGTCAGTTGGGGCAAGCAGTCTTCTTTACATCGACCGCAGTCGAAGTCATTGATAACAAGACTGGTTTAGTCTCGCTGCTTGGCAAGGCACAACTTAATGGCCTCTATCACCTGATGCACTTTCTTATCGTCCCAACAACTGAGAACTGCATGGGAGTTTCATTCCTTTCAAGCTTTAGCCATTGCACAGGAGCCTTCGAGCACCGAGCGTCTCTAACATTACCGCTTAGGACATCTTGGATACAACTCTCTTTGTGAGTTGTCACGTCGCAAATGATTGATGGCATTCTCCACCTGAAGCTGTCTCGAGAGGTCTCTAAAGCATATCAACTAGGTAAGTAGCACCGTACCCCATTCCCACCAGTATCATATCATGAATGTCAGATGTAGGTATTTTGTTCAAAACATAAACTACAGTTACCACTACTTCAACCCAATAACCATTCGACAAATTCTTTTCATTGAGCATGGCCCTTGCAACTTCCATAAACACCTAATCATATTCAACAAATTCTTTTCATTGAGCATAGCCCTTGTAACTTCCATAAGCACCTGATTTTTTATCTTTGCCACACCATTCTACTATGGTGTATAACTACATGTAAGCTACCTTTCCATGCCATACTTAGCCAAGTACCTATCAAACTCCTAAGAAACATACTCATCACCTTCATCATATCTCAAGTATGAGATATAATATCCAAATTCATTTTCAGCATGTGTTTTGAAATCCTTAAAAACATCTAACACCTCATCTTTGTGCTTCAAAATATACAGCCATGTGTATCTGCTGAAATCATCAATAAATGATACATAAAATCTAACACTACCAAAAGACACATTTGGGGCTAGACCCATACATCGGAATGCACTGATTGCAAAAGTTCTAGAACTGTTTCTGACATGTTTGACAAGCGGAAACCTCACTAGCTTTCCAAACTGACGAGCAGAACATACATGTCCTAAATCCGTATACTTGAAGTTTGGCAAGCCAAGTACGATCTCTTTCTATTGCATAGTTTTTGGCCTTCGTATATTTACATGACCAATGCGCTTATGCCAGATTTCTCTCCCTCTAATTGCTCCATTATCATAGGCAAACATAGCTACCTTTAACTCAGGAATAGAAGCATCCAAAGTGAACATCCTGCCATCTCTTTTGCCTTTAGCAAGCTTGCAGCCATTTCCATACTCTTCAATAAAGCAACCATCTCTATTGAATTTGACTTGCAAATTCTGCTCTCCATTTGTCCAATAGATAGTAGATTCTTAGTGATAGATGGTACATGTAACACATCATACACTCTTTTCCTACCATCATGCACGACTGACCGTACCACACTTGTATGCTTGATATCATGTTGTGTATCATCACCAATGCATACATAGCCATGAGAGCCTACTGTCATTTCATCAAACCACTTACCATGTGGAGTCATATGATTTGATGCACCTAAGTCTATATACCACTATTCATCAACCTTGCCTTACTTAGGTACTTAGGCATTACCTTAGAAACATCCTACATAGCAAACAACCTATCTA
Organism: Lygodium microphyllum; assembly: GCF_053477565.2. Taxonomy (NCBI): domain Eukaryota; kingdom Viridiplantae; phylum Streptophyta; class Polypodiopsida; order Schizaeales; family Lygodiaceae; genus Lygodium; species Lygodium microphyllum. The sequence continues at coordinate 15,662,611 of NC_141140.1, read as the reverse complement.
TCTAATCATCATGAGTATTACTGGAAGATGTATAATTGCCATACTGTCTGCATTTTGCTTTCATGTCAGCTTGCTTTTTATGACAGTCCTTTGCTATGTGTCCATATCTACCGTAGTAATGACAATCTTTGTCCCTATTCAACTGATCATGAGACTGCCAAGAACCACCTCTGTCTCTATGTAATCTCCCCCTACCTCTAAAGGATCCAAATCCTCTCTAACCTTGTGCATTTTGATTCTGCCATGTATTATCTTGTTGCTGTCCATAGATATTCCGAGTGTCACCATGACCTCAAGGACCTCCATGAGCTCTGCCAATAGAATACAATATATCTACTCTAAGAGGTACTAGAATCTATATTCAAGCCAAGCTTAACTTCCTCATGCAGCAACAAAGCAAGTAACTTATCCCAATCAGAGAGGTTTATCCTTACAAAGATCAATGTGTCAAAGGCCTTGTACTCCTTTCCCAAACCATTCAAGGTAACTACAATCATGTCATCATCATAAACTTTGGAACCAATTGATGCAAGCTAATCTACAATTGGTTTTAATCTCCATAGTATAAGCCTAAATACTCCTACTACTACTTGTCATATTATTGAGCTGCTATTTCAATTGAATCTTCCATGCATGAGTAACATTACCATAATTTTTCATAAGAATGTCCCAAGCATCCTTTGGAGTCTGACAACTAGTAATCTGCATAGCCATTGCATCTGAGATGCATAATAAGAACCAATGCAAAACTTTGTTAGCTCCTTTTGACCACTGACTATGAGATCTCAATTGCTCTGCAATCGGATTCCTTTTTGGGAGTCTTGGTTCAGCTTCATCTCCTGTGCAAAGATCCCAGTAGCCTCTTCCAATCAAGAAGTCTTGCATTTTAAACTTCCATAGAGCAAAGTTCTTATTATCAAGCTTCTCTCCCACAATCTAAGTGATATTGTGGGTACCAGTAGCATTTTCCATAACACTGCCAGTTCAAGACAATGCAATGTCTTTTTAACCAGGTAACAACATTGCCTTCAAACAGTCTCCACAACCCTGTTACATTTTACTAGTTGTCGCTGCAAATATCAACAACTGCTCAAGACACGAACCAAGTGTATTTACCACAATCAGTGGTAGTGTAACCAAGCTCAAAGATACCAAATGCAGTTCAAATCTACAGTTTAAAAACTCCCATAAACATCTTCATACATGTACATGACACTCAACGATTCAATACATCCACTGGAAGTACTCAATTAGTATCAAACTGCTTTATGGATAACTTGTCCAAATGAGTGTTGGCTGTAAACTGTATTACAGCAGCAAATAACAATTTAAGTGAGCTCAACTCAGGCCCAAATCAGCTCGAAAACATCTCAAGACATCACCACAACATCCTAGTATCAAAACATGCCCATACGAGCACCAGTAGATATAAAGAACTTGTGCCAACATGCAATGAATCCTTTCACAATCAATGATAAACGAGCAGTTTGTAATAACCAGCGATGAAAAGTCTATAATAACTGAGGTATTCTCAGCTCAGTAGCATCTCAAACATTTGCCACAACATCTGGGAGTTAGAACATATCGATATGAGCATCACCGATTGCATATTCAACATGTATAAACAAAGAAGAGCCTTCACTCTATCAATAACCAGCCAATGGACCTATTATACCAGTAATAAAACACCTTTGAACTGAGCAGCCAATCCTCAAAGCATCTCAGATAGCATCCCAGAACAACCAAGCATCATCCGGGCAGGAGTGCTGTCCATGCAGTAAACAGCCAGTCTACACATGTCTATGTTGAATATCTCAAAATCCATGCAGAATTTGAAAAAACTTTATTCTGCAAAGTTTTAGATCGTGTCGAAACAATTAAGGATCGGTGGTCATTTCTCCAAAATCCATTTCTGCAGCAAGATATGGCTTCTACAAAAAAACGGGCTGTTGTAGGGTTTCTTACAGAGACTAAAGATTCACAAACTAAAAGTCTAGTCCAACTCCAAAACTCCAGCTCCCACGAAGTCGAGCTCTAATACCATGTTCAAAGAGAGGGGAAGAGGCAAACAAAGAATGGGAGCCATGAACAAAGAGCAATGTATTCTCTCTTCTTCCATTATCCATTCATTGTGTAACACACAAATGTACTGAGTCTAAGTCACACATACGGTGTATGAAAATAGGTCATAACTGACTAGACACCTCTAACATGAGCTAAGTCTAACCGACTCATTATTATAGCACATAAGACAGTGACAACTAGCTATAGCTATACAACTAAGTTGGTGTAGATACTGAGCTTGAATCTCAAGAGTCAAAACAGCCATCATTCTTCCTCTTCTTGCTAAGTCATGTTCTCATCTTCTCCCCATCAATATGGCACTCTCACTGTCATGGATCACACACATCCAAGGGCTGATTGTTGGCAGCCTTGTATTGCATTCAGATCAGAGCATTTTCTCTCTCTTTCTTTTTTGCTTCATCTGCTCTTCTCTTCTCCGTTTTCCTTAGCTTCCATTGCATACTCTCATATGGTATTGTTTCCAAAGTGAAGCCACAAAGATCATCAAATCTACTGCATTTTCTGTCCAATTGCTGCATTGTTAACCTCGTCCATCCAAGTGACCTGATCTTGGACCCCAGTAGCTGATGTTAACACTACATCTAGAATCATTATTTGGATAGATTGTTAGGAGCATGAGCTGCAACTCCATTCCTCTTCTGATGCACAAAGGTCCTCCTCAGCATCTCCCCAATGCCCTCACTCATTGGGCTAACTCTCTACCATACGTTCCTCCCTATCCCCCACCATGTCCCCAAGTGATTCCCTCAATCCCTTCGTCCCTTTTAAGGCAAATTATTAACATCAATGTTGAGACTTTGGATACCCTAGCCCTTCTCTCAATTTCATAGGGGGATTCCAAGGATTGTGAGAAGCTCTTTCAGGGATGCACATCTTCACACAAAATTGAGCTAATACAATGGCTACTTTCCATCTTCTCTCTGTCAGAGTGCAGCGGTGCGGAAGCGTAGGACTGAGAGAGAGAGAGAGAGAAGAGAGAGAAAGAGACAGTGGAAGATGAAGATCTGCTATATAAAGTGTGCTGTATACAAAGATATGCATATATATACATGGGCGCAGTGCGCTGGACTGCGTGTCTCCACCTCGACGATGCAACCTGCTGTTCACCTCGAAGTCCGCTGCAGTCTGCACTGTCTCCTATCTGAAATCTGCGAACAGAGACGGAATCTGCGCATGCCACCAGTCTATAATCTGCGAGCAGAAAAGTGTGTCCAGACTGCAGAAATCTCGGCTATAAATAGCCAGGAAACAGGCGCCAAAAATAGGCTTGTCGGCTGCATTAAATGCCGATTGTGCTGTGCCACGTCAGACTACCACGTGGCAGTCCGACTGCATAGTCCGACTGCGCAAGATCTAATCTGCTAACACCCCCTCTCAGAGCCTGGGCGGGGCAGAAGCCTAAGGGATCTGGAATTTCTCCGAAGTAGAGCCTGGGGAAGTGCCTTCGTGAACAAATCTGCAAGATTGTCCTCCGTCTTGCAGTACTCCACGGTGATGGTCTCCTCCAGAAGCCTCTCTCTCATGAAGTGGTACCGGATCTCTATGTGCTTAGTCCGGGCATGAAAAACAAGATTCCGTGCCAAGGCAATGCAACTCTCATTGTCGCATTGCAGCAAAGTAGGACGAGTCTGGGGGCAGCCAAGCTCCTCCAACAATCTCCGAAGCCACACAGCCTCACATGTGGTGGAAGACGCGGCCTAATACTCCGCCTCAGTAGACGAAAGGGCTACCGTGGGCTGCTTCTTGCTACTCCATGAGACAACACCTGCACCCAAGGTAAAACAGTAACCTGTAGTAGACCGCCTATGGTCCACATCACCGGCCCAATCCGAGTCGCTCCAACCTGCAAGAACAAGATCTGAACCACCTGTGCCTGCGGGATAATGAATCCCTAAATCAGACATCCCCCTCAAATACCGAAGTATTCTCTAAGCAGCCTGACAATGCACCGTCTGAGGTTCACTCATAAACCCTGCCAAGAGCCCAACAGCAAAACAAAGATCAACACGAGTGTTGAGGAGCCAAATCAATGATCCAATCAACTGACGATAGCGGGAAGCATCCGCCATGGGAGAAGCTGAATGGAAAGAGGCCTTCCAGTTCGGATCCATAGGAGTAGAAAGGGTCCAACAATCCTCCATCGCAAAAGAAACCAAGAGCTCCTGTACATATCTCTGCTGAGAGATAAAGATCCCCCTCTAAGACTGATAAATCTCATGGCCCAAAAAGAAATGGAGTAGACCCAAGTCCGTCATCTCAAACATCCGATGTAAAGCTGCCTTCGTCTCTTGGACCTTCTGTGCATGATCACCTGTGGCAATCAAATCATCAGCATACAACACAAAAAGCACACAACCATCCTCGAAAGTGTGTACATAAAGCTGCGGATCGGCCTTAGAACGCCGATATCCCAACTGTGACTGAAGGAACGAATCAATCTTCTCGTTCCATGCACGGGGAGCCTGCTTGAGGCCATACAAGGCCTTCTTCAACCTGTAGACTTTCCCATCTGAAGATCCAAAGCAAGGAGGCTGCTCGACATAGATCTCCTCCTTCAAATCACCATGGAGGAAGGCCGACTTCACATCCAACTGATAGACAGGCCATCTCCTATGGCCAGCCAAGGCAAGAACAGCTCGAATAGTCGCCATACGAGCAGTGGGGGCAAAAGTATCATGACAATCAATCCCTAGGCGCTGTGCAAAACCTTTAGTAACAAGGCGAGCCTTGTGCTTGTCCAAAGAACCATCGCTAAGGTACTTGGTCTTGAAGACCCATTTGACGCCAATCACCTTCTTATTCGGGGGGCGTGGCACGAGTAACCAAGTGCCATTCCTCTCAATAGCCTCCAACTCGACTTCCATAGCTTTCTTCCATGGTGCAGACTGTAAAGCCTCCTTCATGGAGGTGGGCTCTCGATCCTGCATAACGCGGGTCATCAAACAATAGTTAGAGCAAACAAGCTCCGTAGAATGTGCCCGGTGCCTCCGTGACCGCCGCGGACCATCCTACGGTCCCCACTCCTCAAGGATCCCCTCGATCCCTGAATCACGGAGTGTGTCACGGGCCCAACGAGGAGGCCGGACCTCCCCTCGTCTCTCTCCATCAACTGAAGACTCTGGGATATCCACCAGTGGTAACTCCTCGGGAGTGACCGGTGGAACAGTAGACTCTGTGTCAGAAACAGAATCAGAATCAAGACACGGGCTCCAAAGGAACTGTAGCAGGAGCCCAACTCTCCCCTGGATCTCCAAGAACGGGATACTCCTCACCCGCAGATATGGCCGGAACCTCCACAAACCGCACATCTCGGCTAGTGTACACATCCTGCTTAACGAGATCATACAAACGATAGCCTTGGGACTGGGAGCTATAGCCAACAAATACCTGTCTTCGGGAAGCTGCTTCAAATTTATCACGATGAGCCTTGGGAATGTGAAAATAGGCATCACACCCAAAGACCCTAAAATAAGAAACATCGGGCTTAGTCCCGAAGTAAGCCTCAAAAGGTGTCATCCCATCAACGGCCGAAGTGGGGGATCGGTTAAGGATGTGAATTGCAGTAGCCACAACCTCGGCCCACAGAAACTGAGGTGTCTGTCGGTGCTCCATCATGGTTCGCGCCATCTCGATCACATTGCAGTTTTTCCGTTCAAGAATGCCATTTTCTTGAGGAGTGTTGGTATTAGCAAACTCCTGGTGAATACCTTTATCTACACAAAAACGAGCAAACTCATTAGAAACAAATTCACCACCCTTGTCGGATCGCAAGGTCTTCAATCTCCGGCCTGATCGGTTCTCCTCAAAGAGAAGCCAATCCTTGAAGTGGGAGAAAGCTTCTGACTTCAATGCCAAGAAATAGACCCATGTCATCCTGCTGTAGTCATCTACGATCAACATGAAGTACGAGCTCCCTCGCAAGGACTCGTTTCTCATAGGGCCACAAAGATCCGTAGATACAAGCTGCATCGGTGAAGTAGACCGCCCCGAAGCTTTGTGGGGAATGGCATCCCTATGCTGCTTCCCACAAATGCAGGAGACGCATGGCTACTGGCTCATCACTATATCCAGCAACCCTCGAACAAGCTGTCCACGAGACGCCCTCCGAAGATAATCATAGTTGAGGTGACCAAACCGAGCATGCCATAGCTCTAACTGTGTCTGAGAGGTAAGAAAAAGAGTAGAGAGAGCGGTGGAAGACTTCAATTTATAGATCCCGTTCTCCTCATAACCGGATGAGAGAACCTTCCTTGACTCACAATCAAGGACTCGCACTAAATCACTGTCAAACTCCACAAAAAGTCCAAGGGAGCAAATCTTATGAACTGGCAGAAGATGATATCCTAAACCTGGTACATGCAAGACCTCGGAGGTATGGATACCGCCGGGTCCATCTGGAATAAGCTGCATCTCACCCCGTCCTGCAATAGACACGGAAGAGCTATCTCCAATGAGAATCTGCCCACGCAAGGGTCGCAACTGGGCAACACCATCTAATGAAGGAGTCATGTGCCGGGAGGCACCACTGTCAACGATCCACTCTAGAGCCTGGGGAGCTGTCATCGCAACATCAGAACCATTCGGTGTAGAGTCCTCAATAACAGCTAGATGAAAAAATGCAGCTGATGAGGATGCAGCCACCACTCCAGAATCCTTCGTGTCCTTCTTGTTGGTGTCCTTCTTGTCTTTGTTATCCCCCTTCTTCTTCTTTTGGTCCTTCCCCTTCTTCTGAGAGGCTTGACCTGTCAGTGCCTCCGACTTGGAAGCATTCTGTCCCTTTAGTTGTTCCTCTTGGTCCAAGACCATAGGAACCAACTCTTCCCACCGAAGAGTGGACTCACGCCCCGAAGCAATAAGAGTGGAGTAGAAAAAAACGAATCGTAGCGGCAACTGGGACAAGAGTGCGATCGCCATGTCTTCGGAAGAAATCGGCTTCCCCGCATTCTGAACCTGCATCTAAAGCTGTCTAAGCTTGTTGATGTGCTCCCGCAACAAAGAAGACTTGTTCACGGACAAGGTCCGCATCTGAACCTCCAAAGAAACCCGCTTCATAAGGGTCATCCGGTTATACATCTGATCAAGCTCCAGCCATATCTCCCGAGCCACCGTCAAGTGCTCGATGTGAGCTATCACGGCTGTAGTACAAGACAGAAAAAGAAAGGAACGAATCCTGGCATTCAATTTGTCCCAGTGAGACTGTGCCTTGGCCAACTCCGCACGAGCATCGGAAGAGAGTTTGGACTCATCTCTCACCTAAGGCCGGTCGATCTCCTCCTGTACAAGCTCTGCCAAATCATAGGACTCAAGGATGGCCAACATCATTACGCGCCAGATGCGGTAGTTGTCGCCATCGAGCTTCTGATCTGCGGGAAGAGCCGGTAAGACAGGCACCTTCCGGTCCATAATCGTCTGGAACTCCAAGTCAATCTCTGTAGACATCTTCACCTGTAATGCCTTCACAAACGCAAAAGCAACCCCCTCTGACTGTGAAAACTCAGCCTGCTAGGGCTCTTCCACGTCCCAAAACTTCTTCACCCACCGGAGGCGATGAAAAAGCAAAATCTGCACTTGAAAGCTGAAAACTCAAACTTCCTCCTCGTCAAACAGCAGTAAACAGCAGCAAATCCACCACCTGGACTCCTTTCCCGCGCGCCCATGCTTGCTTCAGCCTTGTTCCAAAGCGCACCCCTCCTGCCTGCCCTCAAAACGCTGAAAACGCAGCCTTACGTCGCGATAGAAACTCCTCTTCAGGTTGGTTCTGCACTCGGTCAGCCCTTTAACACTGCTCTGATACCATGTCAGAGTGCAACGGTGCGGAAGCGTAGGACTGAGAGAGACAGAGAACGCAGAGAGAGAGAGAAGAGAGAGAAAGAGACAGTGGAAGATGAAGATCTGCTGAATAAAGTGTGCTGTATACAAAGATATGCAGATATATACACAGGCGCAGTGCGTTGGACTGCGTGTCTCCACCTCGACGATGCAACCTGCTGTTCACCTCGAAGTCCGCTGCAGTCTGAACTGTCTCCTGTCTGAAATCTGCGAACAGAGACGGAATCTGCGCGTGCCACCAGTCTGTAACCTGCGAGCAGAAAAGTGTGTCCAGACTGCAAAAATCTCGGCTATAAATAGCTAGGAAACAGGCGCCAAAAATAGGCCTGTCGGCTGCAGACTGTGCTGTGCCAGGTCGGACTGCCACGTGGCAGTCCGACTGCGCAGGATCTGATCCGCTAACACTCTCAACCACCCTTCCTTGTTGCTAGCATGCCTATCTTGAGCCCTTTGGTCACTGATGTCTATCTTTGACAGGAGTGCTTTAGAATGCCTTTGATAGCTCCTCGCTATCATCTATTGGTCAGGACTCAATCAGACGTCTTTGGCAAGAGTGCTTTACAATGCCTTTCACAGCTCCTCGCTACCATCTTTTGATCAAGACTCAAATCAAAGACTTGGCTCATCCATTCTCTACTAGATACATTTGGTATGACTTTTTCAAGGCCCCTCTCCATTCCCAATAGCAACTTTTGCAACCCTTATGAGTGGGTTCTCATTAGAAGAAGGTGTCATGTTAAGCTAAAAAATGTGCACTACACATTAAACCTTCATTAGCTCATTAAACAGCCCCAAAACTCAAATACACTCAATGTGTTCCAATGTCCCATAAGCAAATTCCCCCACTTTTGATTGGTTCCATCCCTTAAAATAGAGAGTGTGCCAAGTCACTTGCCTCCCTTACATCCTCAATCTTCCAACTTCAATAGCTGTCATCTTCTTCACCTGGTGACAGCCCTCCATCTTAAGCTACTGCCCCATAGTGACATGCAACGGGCTTTGGGAGCGGAAACAGGAAGGGGACACGGACTAGAATTGCCATTCCTTGTCACCATTCAAGGTGACTCTAACTAGGGGATGGGATTGAGATGGTTTGAGGATAGGCTTGAACTAGGACAGGAAGCTTAAAAATGGCCATTCCAAGTCACTATGTGTGACTGCCCTCCATCTCCAACAAGTCTTATTTAAAGGGCTGAAATATGCATTTATAAGTCTACCACTTGGCAAAACTGGCCCATACAAGTTAGGGAAAGGCTATTAGAAACTGGTGGAGCGTCATTCCAAGATTGTGGAGGTTGGGAGAGGAGTGAGAGAGAGTTGTTGCCGCAATTTTTCAACCATTGGTGATCAGCCCAGCCATTGGAGACAATCAGAGAGCTGTTGCCAGCTGATCAAGAGGCTATTGGAGACATGTGACAGCCCCTATAGGCTGTCTACAAGCAGGTGACAGCAAGTTTGGGGAGCAGTAGTAAATTTGAGCGCTTTCTCGCGATAGAAATCAGAGATTCTTCTCTCAACCTCCTCTCTTCTCTACAAGAAATCCCTTAGCAAGCAAATTTCAGTCATTTCCAAGTCTTGGTGAATAGCAGCTGCGTTTTTGCTGCTATAAACCCTAACTTAGAGCAGAAATTAGTGTTTAGTAGTCACCACAAGTCCGGTGCTAGGAAATTGAAGACTAGGTACATGAAATCAGCAACTAGAATTCAAGTAATTTGTTAGAAGTGATCATATGACAAGTTCACCGGTGCCAACGGCCTTATTTATGGGCACTCTCTTTATTCTTTATTTGGTAATTGGCCAACCTATTTTGTGGTAGAACTACTACTTTATTTTGGTCTATAAAAGGAGGGAGTGTGGCCACAGTCCATTATCCATTCATGTACTTGCATATTCTTGGTGTGGAGAGAGGGAGCTTGTGGAGTGTATGAGCCAGCACTCAACCATTGTACTCTTGGTCATAATGGATTCATATACCCGGCTACATCTTGTGCATTGTCTCTTTCGTCGATCTTCAATCTTTAATTATTCCGCTACGTGTTTTGCTCTTCTAGCATGGTATCAGATGTTTGTGTTTTGGTTGAAGGAGTTATTCTCATTGGTGCCAATTTGAAACAAGGAATAAGTGCAAACGTTGGCTATCTAAGTTGATGTTTGACTCTAGGATATCTTCATTGCCCTTTGGACTTGTGTTTTTTCCATGTGAATAGGTCTTGGTCCTCCAACTCTTACTTTGTCATCATTATTTGACCTATCTACCTCTACGATTGATTAGTGTGCTTTAACAACACACCTTTGACTTAACATTGACTATTGTCCAATTGGGCATACTATCTATGTGGAGTATGTTTCCTGAATTTTGATGTGCCACCTAACATGCTTGTAGACCTATGATGCATGCAGCAAGTTAGCTTTGACTTTGCGCTAATCTAACCTGCAGTTGACCCAGTCATACCAATCAAGTTAACTACCGATTCTAACCTATGCTACCATCCCATATGCACATCTTATTTTAAAAAGAAACACAATCCTAGAGAGTTACCGTGTCCCATATGCAAAACCCTAATTTGGGTGCCCCAAACTTTCTGTAAATAGGCATGTAACCCACCACTCTCCCTTCGTCTCGTTTTTGCAAGTTTCGAGATTCATATCTCTGCAAGCCAGTAGATTGGTTGAGCCACCAATAGTAGGGAGGAGCGGCCGGCTGACTAGGAGGAGCTGCCAGCTGCGAGCGCGAGCTGAAATGCAAGCAAAAAACAACAGGTGCAAGGGAGAGCAACTGCCAGATAAGGTTTTGATGTAGCGGAAGAAGAAGAGAAGTGGATGCCAAACCCGTCATCGATCTTTAAGCTAACAAGAGTGGAAGATCTTTGCCACTATTTGAGTAGATCCAGCTTTGATACCATGTCAAAAAGCGACGTACTAGCGAGACAGTAGGGTTTGCGGGGAGAAACCAATGAGCTTGGCTAACACCCTGCAGTTTGCATTTTGTGTTTTGCATTTAGGGTTTCATAGTGAATAGCTCCAAAAAGGGATTGGGCGCCCACAGTTGGGCACCACCCTAGACAGCCGACGCCCTCCCTTTGGGTGCCACCCTAGACAATCTCTTGCCTATTTATAGGCTGCCTCTATCACTCATTCTTCACGACTGATTCATTCAATCCATCACCTCTTCTCTCTAGCCCCTCCATTGCCCTCACACCCCTTCAGAGGACATTGCGGTTCGTGGTTCATGGCTGTCTTCATCATCTTCTCAACGTTTGCTGAGTTCACTCGGTGTTCCTCCATGAAAACACTATTGTCTCATTGGTACGTGGTCTTTTGACAGCCTACAACCCAGAGTTGTCACTTGCATCTAGAAGCTGTCACCTATTGTGCCTAATGCTTGCATTTGTTGTTGTCACCATCAGTCTGACACTGTTGCCATTATCCAAAATCTATGTTTGTTGAGTTTCTCTCTCCTCCAGCTGTGTCGCCTACACTTCCTGCACAGTCATCTATTGTCTCTACCTGTCCCCCAATTTTTCTCTCCTCAAGTACCTACGTTTTTTGTCTATCTCTCTTCTTACTGCCTATCTACATCAAACCCAACCTCTCTAGCTGTGTTTGCTACTATTCGATACATGGAGACTGCCTTGCTGTGTTTTGGAATCCGTTCAAAGTACGACACTCTCTAGCTGTTGATCCCAAGCATACAAGAGTTCGAGATTCAATATTCACTAGATAGTGTGTTTGTTGCATGAGCATTGTATATTCAGGGATCATTCACTTCATTATTCATTGTGTTTGACACATTGAAGATTAAACTTGTTGGGAGACGAGCACAGCTAAGAGAGATGAAAGTCGCAAGAGTGAATGTGAATGTGGGAGAAGAGCAGAGCTGAGAGAGATGGAAGTTGAGCAGGAGTGAGCGTGAGTGTGACAGCTAGAGAGCAAGAGTGCAGAGTCAAGTACGATTCGATTCGAGTGTACCAAAAAATGTGTTGGTACACAAAGAATAAGATGTATTTATACTTGGGGCACGTAAGGGTGCATTCACATGTACAATGTGCGTGTACTATACACGGGGGGGTTAAATCGGGCCTTTATCCCAACAACCTCCCACTTAAAGGTCCGATGTGAACCTCTAACTAACCAACTCCCACTAGTCATATGCAATGCTCGTACGCAGCTTTGCTTGGACTTTTAGTGAGAACATCTGCAGGGTTGTCTTGTGTTTTAATCTTGGTCAATGTAAGTTGACCATCTTCTAGAATCTGTCTGATGAAGTGATATCGCACATCTATATGCTTTGTGTGTGAATGATACATGGCATTCTTAGCCAAATACACATCACTCTAGCTATCACATCCCAAAAGTGCAGTACCCGTAGATGTGCCGTGATCTGCTGCAAGTCTGCTCAACCATATAGCTTCCTTAGAAGCTTCAGTAGCTGATATGTATTCAGCTTCAGTGATACTCAATGCAACGATGTTCTGCGACCTGGAACACCAAGAAACAGCTCCACCAACAACTCTGAAGACATACCCGCTGGTGCACCTACAAGTGTCCAAGTCACCTGCCATGTCTACATCACAATAACCCTGCAAACTAAGTGTACCCTGCCCATAGCAAATACACTTTATTTGTGTACCCTTTAGGTATCGAAGAATACATTTGACAGCCTCCCAATGTGTTTTGCCAGGATTTGACATAAACCTGCTGACAACTCCCACTACATGAGCAATTTCTGGACGAGTAGCAACCATAGCATACATAAGAGAGCCACAAGTTGATGCATAAGGGACTCCCTTTATAGCATTTGCTTCCATGTCATCTTTTGGGCTGTTTGCTTTACTAAGCTTAAGGTATGGAGGTAAGGGTACCCCAAAAGGCTTAGCTTCAGCCATGTTAAATCTGTCCAGTACCTTTTCAATGTACTTTTCTTGAGATAAAAACAACAATTTCTGCATTCTATCCATGCAAATTCTCATGCCCAATATATGCTTTGCATTCCGCAAATCTTTCATGGAGAAAGCTGATTTCAGCTGATCTTTGAGAGCATCCAAGCTAATCTTCCATTTCCCAACTAGTAACATATCATATGTGAGAAGAAGGCAGGATGGAAGCTCAACACAGAAACTTAGTAGACAGTATGAGAGTGAAGCACGACACCCAATGCAATAGATTGAAAGAGTGTAAACTGAAAGTACAAGGAACAACCCTTAAACCTTAGGGTTGTAGGGGGTGTTCACACCCGAACACGGTAAGTGCCCGTGTGTGTCATAAGCACATACGAAATAATACCATAAGTCTAGGGAAAAAAACCTCTCCTAGCAAGAGTAAAAAGTGTCCCAGTGTCCTACTGATCACCAACACTCCTATGTGAGCGTAGGCATAAGTGAGGCGTGAGTGAAATACCCAACAAAACCCCCCGGAGTGGAGTGATCAAGAGCACAAGGATCATCCACCACCAAAGGAGATCAATTTTAAAGCATTGTGAAATGTTTCAAATTTTTCACAAGGAAGAGCTTTCGTGAAGATGTCTGCCACATTACTAGTGGTAGGACAATAGACAAGGCTGATATCACCTGCATGTAGTCTCTCTCTGACAAAGTGATAGTGTATCTCTATGTGTTTCATGTGTGCATGAAACACTGGGTTCCATGCCACTGCAATGGCACTCTAACTATCAATGAACAAAGGAGTAGGCTCCGTAACAGATACATCTAGATCAGCTAGCAAGGGTCTAATTCATACGCATTCAACTATGGTAGTGAAAGCTGCCTTGAATTCAGCTTCATATGACGATGTGGCAACAGTGGACTATTTCTTGCTAAGCCAAGATATGTAAGACGAGCCAATAAAGAAACAATTGCCACTAGTGGAGTGACGTGAATCATAATCACCAGCCCAATCAGAATGCACACTTTGTTTTCCATCCTCAAAACATTCAGACTCCTCATCATCAAGGGTGCTTGCTGCCATAACAAACTCCATGGTATCTGCATCATCATGCATACGAGCTTGCCTTCTAGTAGTACCAGGCATGGGTGCATCCAGATGACTATCTTTCATAGTCTCTAAATACCGCATAAGCTCTTGCTGAATTTCAATTTCAGCACTTTACTGAATATTCAGATCAGCCAATGGATGATTTTCTGCATTTTCCAAAGGAGCAACTGGCTGAACATTGAGTTCACTTGCTGAAACTCCAGCTGAATCACCAAATGTAATGGGCAGCAGCCCTTCAAATACATCACGGGCAGCCTGATATGTGTCTAAACCAGCCAGGGACAATTCTGATTTTTCATCAAATAGTACATCCCTACTAACAAACACCTTTTTAGAAACGAGATCATAGAGTCTGTAGCCTTTGCTCTCACTGCTATATCCCACAAAAATGCATTTAACAGCCTTGTCATCCAACTTTTTTGGAATATGTGCATATGCAAGTCACCCAAAGATACGAAAGTGTCCAACAAAAAGTTTTCGACTGTTCCAAGCCTCAAAAGGTGTAATTTTCTTCAAAGTTTTGGTGGGGCATCTGTTCAAAACATGGCAAGCACACATGACGGCTTCCATCCAAAAACTGTGAGGCAAGCTCTTTGCCTTCAGCATACATCTGGCCATCTCCATGAATGACCGATTCTTCCTCTCTGCAACCCCATTCTGCTGTGGAGTATAAGAAGTAGTGTACTGATGGACAATGCCCTTCTGCTGCAGGCAGGCGTCGTTCACTAATTAGGGGTGTAGCTACAGGTACAAGTAGGCTGTCGCGCGGACTCCCAAGCTGGCGCACGGGTGCTATAGGCAGCGCTTCTGGCGCTAGTTATTACTGACAAAGCTGGCAGTCAGTTGATGTACAGCAGACTGGCGGGTTGCTCTCTCAAGAACAGGCAACGTGGAGGAAACGATGGGCTGTCTAACGCAGCCTAACGAAGCTGGCTGGGCGTAGAGCAAGAACTTGAGACCTAAGCAGAAGCTCCCGGCGGTTGACAGAGCTGAGTAGAGCCTGAGCTGAGGAGAGCTGAGCCAACGCTCTGATGGCTCTGATACCAAATGTGAGAAGAAGGCAGAATCGAAGCTCAGCACAGAAACTCAGTAGACAGTATGAGGGTGAAGCATGACACCCAATGCAATAGACTGAAAGAGTGTAAACTGAAAGTACAAGGTACAACCCTTAAACCTTAGGGTTGTAGGCGATATTCACACCCGAACACGGTAACTGCCCGTAAGTGTGTGTCATAAGCACATACGAACAAGGTTGCAGCCGTACGTACATACGGATCAATCCGTACCGTACAAATCGTACTGTACGGATCCATACACGTATGAATCCATCTGTACGTTTTTTTTTTTTTTTTTTTTTTGGAAAATCCCTTTTTGACCTTCAACGTACGAATTTGGGCTTATTTCGGAATTTCACTTGCAGCGCTCTATTTCGCTCTGTCTCTACACACTGTGCACATTGCAACCAGGTAATTCTCACGCTCTCTCTCGCTCATGGCCTTGGTCCCTCATGATGCATCTCTCTCTCTCTCTCTCTCTCTCTCTCTCTCTCTCTCTCTCTCTCTCTCTCTCTGTGGAGTATGATCTAAGCTCTGTCTCTCTCTTTCTTTGTGTCACACAACTTCCAAGATCCAATATGCCGAAGCCATGCAACCCCTACTGGCAATGTCGTCCGTGTTATTAATACGCCGACCCAAGCTGGTTCTGGCACACATAGATGGCAATGCAAGTATTGCAACTTTGAGCTCACGAGCACAGTTTCTCGTGTCGTGATACACTTGACAGGTATTGGCACCACCGGCAATTGTAGTGGGTGCAAGCAGGTGCCGTAGGATATCAGAGACAAGCTCATTGTTGAGAATTCATCAACAGCAAAGGGTTCAAAGAAGGTAAGGGGCAGTCAGCACACTCAAGTTGCACTTCATGATGCGCTTGTGGGGGAGATGTGTGATTCTTTCACACAGGATAGCCAACCTACAAGGGGCAGAAAGAGGGCCCATGTCACGCAGAAGGTTGATGAGGATGATGACGCACATGTGCTAAGACAGAGTACTTTGCCTTCACATGTGTCATCTCTTTCGTGGGTGAAAGAGAGACAAAAAGTGGCCGAGATGGAGATTGCTCGCACTCTTGTGGAGTGCAACATCTCCTTCAATGTACTAAGGACTAATCAATGGAAGAGAATGGTGAGGGCCATACTACAGAGGTTGGCCACACAGACTCGTGGTCCGGGGTGGAGTATAACAAAATGCGTACCACAATGCTTGAAGAGCAGAAAGCCTTGATAGACAAGGCATTGGTACATGTCAAGGCAGGATGGCACTCTTTTGGGTGCACCATCATATCTAATGGCTGGAGTAATATGCGTAGACGACACATTATCAATATTTTGGTGTCCTCATGTCTTGGCACATACTTCTTGCAGGCTATGGATGCAGGAAAGGCAAGAGAATCCATCAGTGCTGAGTTTATTTATCACCACATCAAACAAGCAATTTTGGATGTTGGGCCAGAGAATGTGGTCCAAGTGATGATAGACAATGCTTCAAATTGCAAGCGTATGGGTGAATTGGTCGAGGCAGAGTTTCCTCGCATTGGTTGGACTCCTTGTGCTGCATATTGCTTGGACCTGCTGATGGAGGATATTGGAAAGTTGCCATGGGTGCAACCTCATGTTGCAGATGCCACGAAGATTACTACATTTTTCCGAAAAAAACATCACGCTTTGGCCATCTTCAGGAGCCATAGTGCACTTGATATGGTGCGACCCTCGAAGACCAAATTTTCTTATATGTTCTTGGTCTTGCAAAGCCTTTTTAGATTACAGGACCTAGTACTACAAACTGCGGTGGACCGACATGAAGCTTTATGCACCATGCGCAAACAAAGGCCACTAGATACATTCAACGGAAAAGTGCTTGATGAGGCCTTTTGGACAGAGATACACAGCTTGACAATGGCATTGCACCCTATCCATGTCCTCCTCTGAGTCATAGATATGGAGGGCTCTACTCTTGGACTGGTCTATCATCTCTTCATGGAGATGAAGCGCCATATTGCCGCCTGTACGGCATTGACGGAGTCTCGGTCAGTGTACACTTGGATATTGTTCTTGGCTGATTATATTAATATTAAATAATATGCACATTGCAACAATATGTTTAAAGTTATATTATATAATGACTATTGGAATGTTGGCTTGTCAATTTGTAGCCGGGGTGACATCCTGGCTATTGTAGAGCGGTGATGGACATTTATGAGCCGTCCCATTCTTGGGATGGCTGCATTGCTTCATCCCTTCTACAAGAAGCCAGAGTTGTTTAGTGAGAGCACTCTACTCACGCAGAAAGACCAGTACATCAACATAATGTATGACAAGGATGAGCAACTTGGGGTTGATGTAGAGATGGTGAATCTTATGAACAATCTAGGACCATCCTTAGAGCGGTGGTTTTGAGAGAGGAGGCAACGAAATTTCCTCTCATGTGGTGGCAGAGCTATGGAAGACAAGATCTTCCAAAGCTGACTCATCTTGCTCTCTGAATCCTCTCGCATGTACTCTTGACTCTTTCACAATTGCATCCATCTTTAAAGTTTAATTCATTAAGGGTTTTGACTCCAAAATCGTATCGTGATTCGTGATCGTAGGATTATTCTGCTGGTGCTTGTGAGCGCAATTGGAGCACCTATTCCTTAGTTCACACGAAGATCCGCAATCGACTTAGAACCGCTCAGCTAGAGCAATTAGTGTATTGCCAAGCTAACATGAAGCTCGTGTGAGATTATCATGCTTTGGGGACACCCAAGTAGCTACATTTAACTGTCCGATGTCGTACGTCTTTTGACACATTTCAATATAATTTATTCATTTCTTGTGGTTCTGACTTGTCAGATTTTGCTTTTCCACAAGCAGATCCGACCCCTGTGAAGATGCCGACCCGTGTGAAGATGGTGCCAACCTCTACTGAGGACGACGTGGAGCAGCGTGTCAGAGACGAGCAGGAAAATATTATACGACTCCTTCATAGAGAGCTGGAGAGCATCGATTGCCGTGTCACAAGGTTACACGCACGGGCTTTGGCGATACCTTTGCGTGAGGAGGCTGCAGATTCAGAGCGCTAGACGGAGGAGCATTCGTCGGGGGAAGCTGCCTATTCATACGAAGCGGACTCGGGCAAATGAGGCTGTCACTCTCATTCATACTCAGAGAGAGCCAGGAGATGATGTAGCACATGGATCTCATGATACATCTTTCACATCATCACATGTGCCCGTGATGGCAGAGCCTGAGTATAACGACGAGGGCAATGTCCTAACAGATGGGGACTTGGTCTCTTCTGGTGCATCGTCATCATCATCATCCGATGAGAGTTTTGACTCTTAGATCACGTTTCATTGTGGATTCTAGACTCTAGACTAGCCCTTATGGGCCTTTTGAGGACATTTCTATGATGTAGTGTTGCAGCTTGCTATGTAGTATGTGCATTGTATTCAGTTTGTTTTGATGCATTTGCAGCCTTTTAACATGGATGAGAGTCAAGACTTTTGTTGTGTAAACACTGATTCATCAGTTTATATAGAGCTAAGAGTGGTGATTGGTGATTGAAGATTGATCTCTGATTGAAAACTGGTTTTGGTATCTGATGTTTGATTTCTGAAGTAACAAGTTTTACAACCTGCGGCAAGGGTTTTGTGATTGCTAATCAAATGCGTATTAGCAAAGACCTTATTAGATTGTCTTGTAGGTCTCTCTCACAATTTAAAATGTATTTGGATCTTTTAATATTTATTTTGATATGAAATGCCATATAGATTGATATTTTTTACAATGGTACGTATTTTTACGTACACAAAAATTTTATTTGTACGGAACAATGTACAAATACGTACCGTACAATACGTACACATCAACCTTGCATACGAAATAATACCATAAGTCTGGGGGAAAAAACCTCTCCTAGCGAGAGTAAAAAGTGCCCTAGTGTCCTACTGATCACCAACACTCCTATGTGAGCATAGGCATAAGTGAGACATGAGTGAAATACCCAACATCATCCACATACAAAACAAGCATGATGAGGGTGCCATCTATATATTTTTTCATGTACAAACAATGATTTGCATGGATGCGTGTAAACCCATCAGATAGCATAAAAGTGTCAAACTTTTTGAACCACTAATGTGGTGCTTGCTTCAGCCCATACAGGCTGCGTCTTAGTTTACACACCATTTACTCTTTTCTAGGAACTACAAAGCCCTTGGGCTGTTTCATGTAGATTTCCTCAACAATGTCACCATGCAGAAAAGTTGTTTTCACATCCATTAGGTGTAACTCTAAGTCCAATACAGCAATCAGAGCAAAAAGCACACACAGAGTGGTCATCAATCCCTTCCTTCTATGCATACCCTTTAGCAACCAGTCTTGCCTTGTACTCAGGTTTCCCATTGTTGTGCTAAGAAATGCACTTAGCCACTTAAACAGCCCCAAAACATGCTTATTTTAGGCTTATTTTAGCCAAAACCCCAAAACGGGAAGCGGATCGAGAAAGTTGAGTGGGAGAGGATCTAGAAACCTAATTTTCTATAAATTGGCAGCCAGCCCTCCACTCTTTTACAATCTCGTTTTTATAGGTTTCAGGTGTTACCAGCTTGCTGCCCACACCCCAGTCACGGAGGACATCTCAGCCCTTGCTGTCCATCACTGTTCCCTACAATCTGGCACCTGTTTCCAACCCTCCACACACTGATTGCTGCTGTTTCTAACTGGCGACTGACTGCTGTTCATCTGCACTGCTCATCTGCACTGCTGTCGTACAGCCTGCCATGCCAGCAAACTGCTGCGTTTGCAGGCTCCAGCTGCCACCCTAACAGTTTTCTCTCTCCTGTCTGCAGTCACAGCAATCTTTCTCTCTCCCGCAGGCTGTCCTGCCTATGTTTTCAGTCTCTCTCTCCTGCAAGCTCCGTTTTTAGTCTTTCTCTCTCCTCACTGCTGCCTGCATCAAATCCAACTTCTCACTACTGCGTTTGCTGGTGTTCAACATCCGGAGGCTGCCTTGCTGCGATTTGGGATCCGTTCAGAGTACGACACACTCTCTAGCTCATTACCCCTGCCTTGATCCTAGAGATACAGGAGTTCGAGATTCAGTATTCATTCACTGCATAGTGTGTTTGCTGCATGAGCATCATATTATTAGTAGTCATATCATTTCATTTATTCATTGTGTTCATTGTCTCTGAGTTACTCTAACCCTAACCCTAATTGTGTTCTTTTTATCAGTCTATGCTTTGTCGTACGGTTTCTGTTTATGTTTCTATGTTAGGGTATTTTTCTTTACATCCATCAACTGTCTTTATTTTGTAAACCCATTTGTTTGGAAGAGGCTTCCTTCCTTTGAGCAACGACACAAGATCCCAAGTATCATTAGCATACAGAGATTTAATCTCTTACTGCATAGCTAGCTCCCACTCACTGCTCAAGTCGCATGACTTGGTCTCTTTGTATTTAAGAGGCTCACGATCATCTGTAAGCATCACCTAATGCAAAGAGGGGTCGTACCTATGTGGTTGCCCTCTTACGCATGTAAACCTGCATACCCAATGATCAACATTTTCAGGAATTGGGTCTACATCTGCAGGTATGTCATTTTCAGCATTTATTGGCTGCTATAAGCCATTTTCAACATGCTGTTCACGCTGTACAGCACCTTCATTTTCATTACCAGCACCTGCATTTTCATAATCAGCAAGCCTATCTTGTTGTCCATGACCTCCTTGTGCTCCTATTTGCTGTCCATCATCATCTAGCTCAAAAATAACCAGCTGATCATCAGTTGCAGCCTGTGGTACAGCACCATGAGGCTCATTTTCTGAAGTAATATGTGGCTGCAAACTCTGAAATTTCACCTTTTTCATATCTTCATTAGAGGCTAAAGTACCTTTCACAATTTTGCCTCATTAAACACAACATTACAACTGTGAATAATTTTCTAGGACTGAGGTAACCACTCTCTGTAGCCAATGAACCCTCATCACCATAGCCCATGAAAATGCCTAATCTCTTATGCCATAACTCCAAGTGGCTGCAAATTTCAGCAACTACAAGAAACTTGCCATTTAAGGCTTTACAGTGCAAACAATACGAAGTGCCCTTCTTAGTTCCTTTTGCAATCAGCATGGAACCCTTTTTTACTTTCCACAAACCACCACCAAACAGTGTGGTGTAGCCATGCAAGTCAAGCTGACCAATAGATAGTAAACTCTTTTTAATGCCAGGCACATATCTGACATCTTTAAGCACAAGCTCTTGACCATTGTCTAAAGACAAGTGTACTGTGCCAATCCCATCAATGCTGCAAGCATGGTTATTTCCAAGATACGCCTTTCCATAACTGCTTACATTGAACATAGCAAAACACTCCAAGCAATCTAAGTTTGAGTGACACCATCATCAACTGACAAAAGGGCATCAATCACATCAGCCTTGGTAATCTGCATATCCTGCATGTGACATACAAAGGCATCATAATCAACTGCACATAATATATCAACCTCCGTATCTGAAAGCTCTTCCATGACCACACTAGAGACCACATTGGCCTTTTCTTTGCCTTTGGTTGCCTCCAATGCATCTCTCTTATCTTCTTTCTTCCTTTTATCTCTTGCATTCTTCTTTCTCTCTTGTTTCTTCTTGTAATACTTGCAATCAGGTTTCTTGTGGCCCTTCCGACCACAATGATAGCAAGTAATGTCACTCTTGTCCTTTCCTTTGCTCTTGCTCCTATTTCTCTGTCCTGCATTTACATTTTTTATTTTCAACCCTGCCTCTTACATTGTAAGCTAAGTTGTTGCCTTCCCCACTAGACATATATCTAATTTCTTCATTCAAGATAGAACCCCTCACCCCATCATATGAGAGATTGGGGTTATTGCTAATTGAAACCACCAAGGTCTCCCAAGAGTCAGGCAGTGTCATGATCAAAAAGATTGCCCTCAACTTATCATCAAAGTCCAAATTTGCATCTATGAGCTGATTTAAAATCCTATAAATGCACTCAAGTGCTCAACTGCAGGCTTTGACTCATCCAGTCACATATTCACCAATTTGCGCATTAAATGCACTTGATTAACAGGTGTGGTGATCTCATAAGTAGTTTTCAACTAAACCCTTAATGTCTGTTAGAATGTCATCAGTGGCACCCATCTTTATGTAACCCACAATCTTTTTATTTACTCTGGCCCAATCTGCATCAGACATTAGTCCGGGTTTATCTTCCTGCAAAGCATCCTCACAATCCTTTAGAAACAAAATGCCCCGCATACGGTCTTTCCAAAGGTCAAAGCCATGACCATCAAACCGTATTTCCATCAAACTCTTGATGTCTGAACTAGAAGAAGTTGCAACCATTTTATCACGAACACAAGAGTAAATGCACTAAACTGCAGAAGCACAAGCTGAACCAGCAAAATATACTGTTGTTCTTTCTCAACCAGGAATAAAACTCTACTATTTGTACATGAACCAGCCACCACATGGGTAAAAAATGTAGAAATTTACCAAATTCTGTGCAAATCCCCAAAATTGCATAAATGTCAGCCAATCTGACCCAGCTGAGCAAAACTTTGCCAATACATGAAAAGCCCCAAATTTCTGGGATCCAATGTAAAGAAATTTTGCTCAAGAGGGTAAAATTCCATCGCTTCCAGTCCGTCATCTTCCCCAGAACTTGTCAGGTTGCCTACACCTAGTCGTCGCTTGTTCGATCCCTGTAGGTCGCAACCGCTGGGCCTACCGCAGCCCACGTGCACAGTGATGTCGTCTAGTCTCTCACTGGTCACTCTTTGCACGCATGGGCTTTTGCCTCAACCTGACACACATAGGTCGCCAAGAACTCCAACTATCTATTGGTCGTCAACACTGTCAGTTGGTCTCATCAGATCTCGGGAAGCGCGTGGAACCTAATGGCTCTGACACTAGTTGTTGGGAGAATAGCACAGTTGAGAGAGATGGAAGTCAAGCAGGAGTGAGCATGAGAGTGTGACGGCTGGAGAGCAAGAGTGTAGAGTCAAGTACGATTCGATTAGAGTGTACCAACAAATGTGTTGGTACAAAAAGAATAAGATGTATTTATACTTGGGGCACGTAAGGGTGCATTCACATGTACAATGTGCATGTACTATACACGAGGGGGTTAAACCGAGCCTTTATCCCAACAAGACTGAGTTTTCTCCTTTAGTTTCCTTGCACAAAACTAATGGCCATGCAAGAAAGATGGAATCTCCGCCACGTATTGGCCGTTTGCAAGTGGAAACTGACACAAACTAAACACCACTTCCATCATTCAAGTTCACTCTAGTGTCAAGTATGAACACATACATTCATGCTAATTGCTCTTTTTCTCAAGGTCGGACGATCCTCTTAATGAAGGGACTATCCATAATAATTTTTGGTTTATGAGCAATGAAAAAGACAGATATTTCTTTTTGAACTCAAAAGAAGGTATTCAATTGAACACAGAAGTTGTAAGTATCCCTTTACCTCCTTTTCCTTCAAATGATTTTGTTTCTCATGGTCAAACTAGAGTAGACGCATCCACATCCGCATCCACATTGCAATCACCTTTTCAATTTAATGCATTTAATGGACAAAAGGAACCCACTTTATTACCCATTTCCACACCCATCACAAATCCTTTCGGCCTCACACCCATCCCACCCTCACATTCCACTACACCTTTCTTTCAACCTCCATTAAGTGCATCACATGTTCCACACACTTAGGCATAGCCTTTAGGACACCTCCTTCCCCCCCTATCTAGGCAGCGTACCCATGATGGAGGCTTAGCCTCCCCCCCCCCCCCCCCCCCCCCCAAACACACTTTCTAGGTATCCCTTTGGAAGTGCATCCCCAATATATTTGAGTGCTCCCGAGTTGATATCATAGTTTGCCTCCATGGCCTTACCTAGAGACCCAACTAGTCCATTGCCCAGCCAACATTTGGACAAGGCTTACACGTCTCAATCCCTGCACCTCCCCCAATGGCACTTTATGGAAATATTCATGTTCCTATGCCTTCGATTCAATCGGCACCCATTGAACACTCACAACCTATTTCTACCTATCTCCCTCCTCCTCCACCAAATATACCTTATTCACCTCTATATTCTATACCACCCATCTATCCCCCATCAACTTCCCAGTCATCCTCATCTGCCAAGCATGCTTCTTTACACAAGATTCATTTATCCAATTTGATGAGGCATGTATTGGATTCCCAAGTTTTGCGGAAACTTGTCCTCAGACAAGAACCTTAGCCTAACCCCCACCAGTATCCATATGAGGTTTATCGCTCTTGGAAAAGCAAAAATGCCACAATCATCATCGAGTTGATGCAAGGTCTCCCTCTAGGATTTCACTCACAGCTCCACCACTTGTCTCTGAGTGTTGAGCCTACCTCGTTGACCATTATACGACACGGGATCGGACTTGTCACATCAACTTAGATCATGAGCTTCAAAACTTTACCATCACTGATAAGGATGACTTGAAAGTCAAGCTGGCTAAGTATCAGCCTTTATTCGCTGAGTTCTCAACCACTGGGATCCCTAAATCCCCCGACGATCAAGCTACATTGTTCCTTAATAAGCTGCCACGGAAATATCAACTCTAGGACTGTTTGCTGTCTTGAAATTACTTTGAGGTCTAGAAGCATTGAATGGTGGATAAGTTGGCACCCTTAAGCTCCCATTGGGCACATGATTGCTGCCATAAATATTACCAACTTGCCCCTGTTTAAAAACAGTCCTTGGCTGTCCAAAACCAGGCTGAAATGAATATATAGTGCTCCGCAAGCTCAATAGCCTTAAAGAGAAAAGTAGGGTTTTGTGCCATGACATCAGCTGATAAAGATGGCTCTAAACCATACATGTACTTGTGGAGCTTAGCTTTTGTGCAACAGGTGATCTCATTGCCTCAAATGCCCACGTTCTATGAATTTGAGTATCAACTATTAGATTGGCTTTCAACAGAAAAGTCCCACTTTGTTGCGCGTGCACAACCAAAGTGCCTTAGCTCTAGCCAAGAACCCTATGTTTCATGCTTGCACGAAGCACAGAGGCTGAGTATCATTATGTAGGGGAGCGGCTTGTGGATTCTGAGTTAGCAATGGTCTCTGTCCTACAACTGACAATGTGGCGGATCTCTTCACAAAGCTTTTGCCCAAGGCTTCTATGCTTCATCACATGAGATTGTTGGGTCTTCAAACTCCCCTGGGATCTAAGAGGGGGTCTTAGCCTATCTTATTATATCAATCTATCATCTCCTGGCTGCGAGCCCTAGTTAGAGTCTAATAGGGACATCATGGAGCTCTAACTGTGTCTCTTCCTAGTTTTGGTATGTTTGTCAGTTATGCTGCCCTGCCAAATAATTTCTAGCGCTTGCAATTTTGTTCCAATTGCCTAGTTGCCACATCAACATTTTTCGCATTATTCTATTGTTATTGACTATCAATCAATTTTGCTCATTTTCAGCTATATATACTAGTCACTTAGTTGGGGTAGTCATTTTCTTTTCTATCTCACAAGTGCTCCATTGGGTGGTTGTAGTCTTCTCTATCTCCATTGTGGACAACAGTCTGCATACTCTCCATCTCTATCATCATCTCCATCACCATCAAAGGTGTTGTCATCATTATTCAGCCTAATCCAATGCCCTCACTAACGCCTTGGGCTGCATGTAGGGACTAATCAGTCATTGCATTCAGCCGCCTTCTTTGTTCAGTGCAGATCGTTCTTCTCTTCTTGCTTTCTCTTCATCTCTTCCAACAAGGAATCTAGCACATCCATGCATAGGGTCCACAAGTTCATGCAAATCTAGCAACATGTGTAGGTCCAATAGCAACCTTACAAGGGGGAAAGGGAGGGGGGAGGGGGGAGGGGGGAGGGCGGGGTAGCAAAAGGGGCGATTCCCCCCTTGTAGCATATGTGTAATATAGGCCCAAGAGAAGAGCAGGGACCCCTTGGGAATATACTCAAATAACCCCTTTGGATCTTAGTAATAGTGATGGAGAAAAAGAAAACCTTTTTTGTGGCAATCAACCTCCCAACACCTTCAATCCCCCTACCAGCAACAAAGTCTTCACAATGCGAGTCTTAGCTACTACAAGCAAGAGCTGAAAATTTTTCAAGGAGAGCCAGCAGCAATGAAATAAAAACACATCAAAGAACTACATGAATAGCTACAAAGTATAAAGAAGGAACAACAAACAGCTACAAGCCGAACTAACCGGCCACATACAAAGTTGATTCAACACATTTTTTGTAAAGAGGTGTTATGTCACTAATAAAGGAAAATGAGATAATTGAATGTAATAAGAGAGAAACTAGGTGATCTCCTCCTTGGATAGGATAGGGAGTAACTTACTAGTATGATTCAATGATTCATCATTCATCATCATCGTCTTCTTCTTTTTCTGTGTTTTCTTTGAGTTTCTTCTTCTCTCAGTATTTGCCGTATACTCTATGTTTCTCCCTACAAACCCTACTATCTCTCTAACATGGTATTAGTGGATACCGTCCTGTTGCACTATTTTGGCACACACCCACTCAAGAACAAGAAACAATAATTGGCCAACATACACAAAGCACAAAGACAAGGAAAATGAGCAGTCTACACACAAGGTAGAGCTGTCATTGCAGAGTTTTGGACATCCAAAATAGAAAATAAGTGACCATCTAAAATGCCTAGATGGATCTTTTGATATATTATGCTCCTATCCAGTAAGGATAGGCTGATCTTAGAGTTTAGTTTTTCTTTTTCTTTTTTAGTTTTCTGATTGACTATGCCTTTTGGCACCCAAAGTGGAATGTAGAAATGATGATTGATGTCCTTGATTTGTCCTTTAAGTCAATTTTGGCCTCCACAAGTGACATTAATGTAACACACACACACTCCCTCTCTCTCTCTCTCTCTCTCTCTCTCTCTCTCTCTCTCTCTCTCTCTCTCTCCTCCCATATGCACTCACATATGCATCATGCAATGCAATTCATCAACCACAATGTAGGCCTTAGTTGATATATCTAGCTCACAGGTTCCCCCATAAGCACATTAATAGTATCCTTCAAATCTATACCAACTATTTGCATTCCCAAACACAAGGTGGTAGCACCTCAATAACCTCCTCCAAGAATACCCCTTTTTCTTTTTAAGAAAAGAACTAAAAGAGAATGTGGCTTCCAGCAATATGGACCAGTGGACTACATAATTGATCTCTCTCTTCATCCAGCTTCTATTCAGTGGAATATGATTATATAGCCCCACAAGGCAACAAAGCACAAATTTATGAATTTTGATTATTAAAGTTACGAGGGCTAGCAATAAAACCGGCATCTTGCACATTGTTGGATGTTGTTAGTGATTACGCTTTCCTATTTCAACAGCCTTGCTTCCTATGACAACCATTTGGACCTCACATAAATTACCAATAAAACAGAACAGTCCAATGAAATGAGTACAAAATGATACCACAACATTATCACGATGACAAATGACAGTAGGTATACCTGGAAATGCACAACAGTGGACTGGACCGATCTTGTATTATGACGGAATGCATAGTATTTGCCATCTTTGCTTACTTGCAAGCATTCCTGTAGAATAATAGTCAAACTTAGTGAAGAATTGAACTGCCAAAATCCCAACAGAAAATGGAAGTTGCTAAGCTCAATGTCACCTTATCCAAGTCTTGATGCGACCTGTTCAGATTCTCATAATTCTTGTATTGTTGCAATCTGCTCTCTCGATACTTTTCCCTTGTAAATTGCAATCTATCCCAACGGATTCCCTGTATGTCTTTCCCTTGTCTTGCCTGTGCTGCAGATGTGTCTGTCAATCTGCTACTCTGCAAATACATGTGTAAACTCACATCGACCACGAAAAAGGCAAATGTTTGCTGAAATGTATAGTACAACAAGATGGGTTTCGAGAACCACAAAGCACTACTACAACTCATTATCTTCACAACATGCCAACACCTGCAACCCAATCAGCTTGAGCTCCCCACCAATAGACTGCCAAAAACTACCACCTGTTTTCAGACATAAATTTCAGTAGGCACTGCTCTATGGATGGAATCGTAAACGCCAGAACAGAATCTGTCAATGCTATTGGCATCCTCGTGAGCAAAATTTCTTAACTCTCTTTTTGACCAAGGCTTCATTGAAACCTGCTCTTAACTTTCTCCATGACCGAGGCTTCACTAAAATCCTGCCCTTCTCGAAAATTATTGGTAAGGGAGAAGCCATTCTCGTCTAAAAGAGAGGAGGTGAAAGAATGGACACTGAGTGTTGTGACGTCGGAAGCTGTTAGAGTGAACTTGAGAGGACGAATGAATCAAATCCCTAATATCAGACAGTTGCCATGGAGTTTGGTGAGGAGTCTGTTTAAACAAAGGGATTGCAGATGCCATGGAAATGTTTCATGCAACCTCGTCTTTCATTAACCAAGTAACAGCCTCGTGTGGGAGCACAACAGAGCGGGACACTGATGGATGAGAAAAACAAAACGCAGCATATGATTACCGTCTCGAACTCGTCATCTGAGTCTGATCCCAGTTCTTCCTCTCGCATTTGATCCGGGAAAGCATCGACGTCGTCGTCAAAGTCCATGAATTCGAAGTCGTCTGCCATCATATGGTCGTAAGGGGCTCTTTGAAGGTGTGCCATGGATGCGCAAGCCCCGCGCCCCGAGCAGGTCCCCGCCTGTGCTGTTGCTTTGTCTCTTTCTTTCGAAAGAAAGAAGAAAGCGGCACACACACACACACACACACACACACTCTCTCTCTCTCTCTCTCTCTCTCTCTCTCTCTCTCTCTCTCTCTCTCTCTCTCTCTCTCTCTCTCTCTCTCTCTCTCTCTCTCTCTCTGTGTGTGTCAATAATCGAGCCTTTGACTCAAACGGGTCCGAATCTTTGAACCGAAAGAAGGGAAGTGGAGGGGTGAACTAACTGTCGTGTAAAAAGCACTGCTCTGCCTCTCTCTGACGAAGGGAGGTTGATAAGACAGGGTCACTCATAGCAGATGATGAAGGGGAAGGAAGCCTTTGTCGGCTACTGCACTGGTATAGATAATGAGCCCCAGAGAGAGAGACACAGAGAGAGAGAGAGAGAGAGAGAGAGCTGGACACGCGGCCCTGAAGGAAACGCATATTTTGTTGTCACATTTGGTCTTCCCTAGCCACCCCAGCTCCCAATCGATGTCGGCTAAACTGCATATTCCACTGTAAGGGACTCCCTAGGTCAAGGACTTTGGCTGGATTCACATATACCTTCCAAATAGTTTAAACATGCCTCCATGTAGAAAATTGTGTGTCCACTGAAGGATTAAGCACCTTTAGGTTAGCCACATTGTAGTCTAGATGTATTCAAATATTCACTAGTGGCTTCACAATCCGCTCTCTCTACTCTTTCGAACACAATCCAATCCACATGGCTCTAACGATCAAGAGAAAAGATAGGGAAGACAGATGAGAAGAAAAGTATGGAGGAAAGCTTCTCCAATGGTCCCCTCCCTCTCCCTTACACACTCCCACATGCTCTCCCTTCTTCTCAACCTCTAAGCTATGAAAGCCAAAGGGGAAGAAGAGAAGGGAAACAATAAGAAAATATGAGTTTCACTTGCCAAGTCCATCACTTAAGCTCTCACTCTTAGACACACTCACTCTCTCACCACTCTCAAGCAATTGTGTGCAATAAGATAGGCAAGAAGGAAGAATAATAAGAACTCCAAAGTTGCCCACATAAGAATAAGCTCTCTATTCAAATTTTCGCATTTTATATGTTAGGGTTAGAGTTAAGGTTTCTAACTTAATTTGGCCACTCGTGCCCTATTTCCACTAAGTTTTTGACTAGTCCTCCTTTCCCTTTTACATGCACTTTGGCCTTTGTGGACATGGTTTACGAAAAAATGATAGAGATTGCTTGCAACATTCTTATTTGTTGTGGATCTTTTAAACATAACTCTAGGTGATATTTTCATTTTGCATGGGAGTGAGCCCCAATTTCACTAAATGTTTATAAAAATATTATATTCTCTCATCTCCAAGTAATAGACATGATTAAATTACAATTGCACCTTACAAACAAGTGGTGCCTAAATTAATACTACGGAGTTTAGAAAACTGAGAGAGAGAGAGAGAGAGAGAGAGAGAGGCGGGGGGGAGGGAGATGAAAATTAAGAGAGCTTAAGCACATGTGCTCATCTATCTCAAACTAGTTTTCTCAAGTTAGATTAGAGGGTTGCATGTCAAAGCAAATCGAATTTAGAGAGAGAGAGAGAGAGAGAGAGAGAGAGAGAGAGAGAGAGAGAGAGAGAGAGAGGAAATGAAATAAGGAAAAAACTAAAGGGAATAGGGAGGTGGGTGGGGGTGTGTGTGTGTGTCTGTAGAAAAATAAAAATTTGAGAGAGAAAAAGAGAGGAAAAAAGAAAACAATAGAGATAGAGAGAGAGAGAGAGAGAGAGAGAGAGGAGAAGAACAAGAAGAATGTTAGGCACGGAGAGAGAGAGAGAGAGAGAGAGAGAGAGAGAGAGAGAGAGAGAGAAAGAAAGAGAGGAGGAGGAAGAGGAGGAGAATGCGAGAGAGAGAGAGAGAGAGAGAGAGAGAGAGAGAGAGAGAGAGAGAGAGAGAGAGAGAGAGAGAGAGCAAATTTGAGAGATAGAGAGAGAGAGAATGGGAGGGAAAATGAAAATTGAGACTGAGTGAGTGTGTGTGTGGAAGACAAAAGAATAAGAAGTGAGAGAAAAGATAACAAAGCTAAAAGGGAGGGTGGAGAGGGAGAGAGAGAGAACTTGAGTGAAATAGAAGAGAAAGATGAGATTAATAAAATATAATGTGTAGAAAAGAAGTGAGGAAAGTGAAGTTGCAGTGTGATATCACGACAACTTTGCTTCCCTCACAAAGCAATCTAAAGCTACCACGAAGTGGCATAGCATCCCTTGCATAGACGCTAGTGTGTCGTTATGTGATACACTTTACTGGTGGCCCTTGCTAAATAGAAATTAAATGGTTAAGGAGAATGGATTGAAGGATCTAATAGGTGGAAGGTTTGTTATAGAAGTAGAGGTGATGACTTGGGATTCTCCATGGATGTCTATACCTACAATTAAAATCTTGTATGCATTCACTTCCTAAAGGGAACGCTAGTCTTTTTTTATTGTGCCAAAAACATATTATGTTGGATTGGGAGATGGATCGAATTCCAAGTAAGCACAAAGTGTTGTCCTATGCTCAAGGACCCAATCCGTGTATCAATTATGGTGCAAATAGTATGTGACTGTGTGTGCTTACATAGGTTAATGCTTAGTTAGAAGGTAGTTCAATTGAGGTTCTTCTTCTTAGAGATGCTCGATGAAGCAAGGAAAATCAATTGGTTCAAGGATAGGGAAATTTTTCGTTGTTGAAGAAAATGAATTCATAAAGAAGATCATGGGGAGACATAAGAAATAGGATGGATAAATCTTGAGTCCAATCGTCTTCCATTTAGCAAGCTTAATCTATTGGCATTAGAGTGAATGGGTGCAAAGAAAAAATTTGCAAATGACTTAGGATGGCAAGTCTTACCGTAGGTGAGTCAAGACTCCTTAGGTATGTCATGCTCTTTTTGTGCCCTAACTGGATGTGGGGGACACTAAAAAGAGGTGCTAGGGGTTAGAGACAAGGCTGTCTAACAAAGGCCATTGAATGTTCCTAACTTGAGAACCCCTGGATTTATATCTAGTGCCTATGGATGCATATTTATTTTTTATTTGTCTTACTCTCTCTTTTTATAAATAAATCAATTAGTAGAGTGTCTAAAATTAAGGATATTAGCATTACATGGAAAGAAATGGAAGTGCAAGAGAATATAAGGCAAATCAAATATAGTAAACTAAACTCTTCGGATTGGTTTGTGCACTCAAAAGCATTTAATGAACATTGAGATTGAGATGAGTGAAGTATAAAGCCTCGCAAAACCTTGATGCTACTAAAAGTATTGTTACAGAAGAATCAGTGTGTCAGTAACAACTTGAATTGTTGATAAAGCAAGTTTTAGCTCCTCTCTAAAGAAGTTGGTTACCATCAAGGTAAAATCCAAGGTATGTCTTGCTTGAAGAAGTTAGAATGTCAATGTAGATAGATCTTTACACTATTGAGGTATCCATTTATCTCATGTATATAAGAAAGCTATCCTCAGCGGCACAAAGAAAATGATATCGGTAGGAAGCCATCTTCATCCTCGTCTTGTCTAGTAGTGTCAACCATGCCCTCTTGGTCTTGGCATGAGGCTACCCCCCCTCTTGTTATGATCTTGCCAAACTCGGAGTGACTCAATGTGAGCAACAATGCATCAAGGGAGTATTGAAAGGGGGGTAGCCTCATGCCAAGACCATGTAACTCAAACCATGATGTCATTTGTGCATACCAACATGATGTATCCCCCTCTTAGCTAGATATCATGAGGACTCAAGGGCTAATAGTGTGTATTTGTATCATGAGAGCACCTATCAGCTATGTATGAATGAAAGTGATCTAATAAGATCCTCTACCACAATCAAAGGGGCCTCTAGATCAACTATAATAATCCCATGTGGAACAGATGCCTTACAGTTGATCTAGAAATCACATATACTAGTGGCCTCTTCATCGACCTCCATCAATCATATGTATGGCCCGATCTAATGTGATAGTCAAGGTTGGGTCCCCATATCTATACTTCATACAATGATGTAGATGTAACTAGACCATCAAATAGCCATAACTTAGTGAGGACTCCTTGAATGTACGTGTGAGTGCATCCTCTCCAACCATCCCCATGTTGTATACCCCTTTGTAAGTCTAGTCTCCTCTATTTCCCTCATAGAGAAAGTGGACCCTATAAATAAAACCCCCAAATATATATAAGAATCAATGTGCTCCATCAATTTCTATCTATAGGTGAAGCTCAATGTTGATCCCCTAACCAATTGTGATGTGGTGTTAAACCTACATCCTAATCTAGGTCTCTTCACACACACACACACACACACACACACACACACACACACACACACACACACACACACACGTATGTATATAGATTGAGAAGCAATTGAGGAATATGTTCATGATTGTTGTTGCCTTTAGTCTTCTAGAGGCACCCCAATTCACAATTGATACTAGCTTAAAGGCAATCTAGTAAATGACTAAGCACTAAGCACCTTAGCTGAATGACTCTAAGAGACATTGTTGAAAAATAGACAAATGATGTATGCTCTAGGAAGAGCTGTCATGAATCCCATCTGCACAGTGAGGAGAGTGGAACAACCCAAATTCTATAAAGCATTGTACTTGACTATCACTTTCATATGGAATGAAGACAATGTCACGATGCTTTGTACTTTTCAATTAAGTGTCTTGTCATTGTCAATCTTACACAAGATTGTGTTTATAAGTCCAAGCTTCCATCTTGGAACCTAATTCCTTGTGTAACACTTCGTCTCTACTCGTCCATGTCATTATGAGTTTGGTATTCATCTTTCATCCACCATAGCTTGTGTCATGCTCTACATCTGCATTGTTGAACATGGTATCAGAGCACAACTGAGCATGGCACAGCTCCATTTTGCTCCCATCTAGCTCAGCTTGAGTTCAATTCCAACTCAAGACAAGTCCAGGACCTCATCTCCCACTCCTTCTTCTCCACTTAACCTTGTGGCAGCCATAGCCAACAATACCTTGCTTGCTTGAAGCTCTCATATCTCTATCTATCGGCCAAATTTTACCGAGCTTCCTTCTGGAGAAGTGTTCCCCCACTTCTGAAGCTTCTTTGTATCACTTGAAACATCAACATTCCATAAGCTCAGCATTATCAATTTTCTCAGGCTCTGTTCTATGTCTACCATAGCCAACCTTTGATTGAGCTTCTTGATCTCCACCTACAGAGCATAACTTCACTTGCTCTCTTCTAGAGAATTGTTCATTGACACTGAAGGCGCTTCCTCCCATCACATTAGAAGCCAACATTAAGCTCTACAGGACTAGGCATTGTTTAAAAACATGAACCATGCACACAAATCGCAGGCAGGGAATCGATGTCATTCAACAACTAGCACGCCATATAATCATCCTCACGATCATAGGCCTTTTGTAGGCTTAAAGAGAGCTACATTTCCATTTAAAAACTTTTGAGAATGATCCACTGTGGCTCATGAAATCAGAAGAAAACCAGACCTGGGTCTAAACCCTAATCCAGGAAGCCATAGCCAAAGCTTCAAAATTTGATATTTTTCACAGTTTTTTCTCACTAAAGTCATCAACTGTGATTTTAATCATTGAGCAATACTCTCTAAAGTTCATTACAGTTCTGGAAGTGCCCAAGGAAGCTCAAAAGTCATCCACGAAGTTCGTGAGAGAAAAGTAGATCAAGTACTGACTAGTACCCATTAATACTCAACTAGTGTCAATTTGACACCGATTCTCTTGTGTCTCTTGACACATTAAAATACAATCTTTTGCTGGTTAACTGAAGTTTAGCAACATTGCAAAGCTTGAGCAAATAGCTAAATTCAATGGTGAAGGATTTCATGCCTAGAAGAAGAAGACCATGTATCACCTGATGCGAGAGGACTTGTGGGACCTGTTTG
Organism: Lygodium microphyllum; assembly: GCF_053477565.2. Lineage (NCBI taxonomy): Eukaryota > Viridiplantae > Streptophyta > Polypodiopsida > Schizaeales > Lygodiaceae > Lygodium > Lygodium microphyllum. The sequence continues at coordinate 15,628,058 of NC_141140.1, read as the reverse complement.
AAGATGATGCAGATAGCAAGAAGGAAGATGATGAAGACGGGTTCGTTGAAGAAGACCAGCTCAAATCCAAAGAATGGAAGAAGATGAATAACAAGGCACTAGGCATCATTGCCTGGGGACTAAGTGATGATGTGCTACATCATATCTTTGGCATTAGAAATGCTAGAATCGCTTGGGAGAAACTTGACAGAATGTTTGGTACACCCAAGCAAAGAACTCAAAGGTAAAATTACTCATGCAGTTTTATAAACTAGATATCAAAGACAGTGCTTCTATGACCACACACATTAACAAGTTCAAGAGCCTAAAAGCCGAGCTTGCAACTCTTAAGAAGAATATTGATGAAGATGAAGCAATAGCCGTACTGTTTGCAAGTGTAAACAAGGATCCATACGAGAACCTTGTGTCCACTCCAAGTAATGTTTCCAGTCTCTCACTCAAGGATATTGAGCACTCACTGCTTGATGGAGAAAGCAAATTTAAAAGCAAAGATGTAAAAGAGAATAGCTCAAGGGAAAATCTCCTATACACCAAAGGAGCTACTAGACCCAAAGGAAGAGGTCGTGGATTCAACATCGACAACAGAAGTTGGACGCAATGTCATTATTGTGGTAAGACTAGCCATATTTCTAGTGAATGTTTTCACAAGAAAAGAGCACAACAAATGCAGAATGACCACCACCAAGGTCAATTCATGAATGAAGAAGAAGAAGAAGATACTTTCGCTACCATCAACAACTCTGACAGATTGTTTTAAGGAATGTGTTCCCATAGTGGATTTGCTTTGTAAAAACCATTGCCAAAGCTGTAAAGTCTTGAGCTTTAACTTGACTAGTATACCTAAGAGCTAGTCTCCCGGGCCATGTTATCTATAGGGGGGGCAAAAGCCAACAAGTGTAGGGGTTCATCATTTGAGGAGGGGGTGTTGAAAAATAGACAAATGATGTATGCTCTAGGAAGAGCTATCCTGAATCCCATATGCATAGTGAGGAGAGTGGAACAACCCAAATTCTATAAAGCATTGTACTTGACTATCACTTTCATATGGAATGAATACAATGTCATGATGCTTTGTACTCTCAATTAAACGTCTTGTCATTGTCGATTTTACACAAGATTGTGTTTATGAGTCCAAGCTTCCATCTTGGAACCTAATTCACTTGTGTAACAATTTGTCTCTACTCATCCATGTCATTATGAGTTTGGTCTTCATCTTTCATCCACCATAGCTTGTGTCATGCTCTAAATCTGCATTGTTTAACAGACATGACGTGTTGCAAGTCAATGAACTCGAGCTACTATACATATGAGTGTCCATGCATAGACATAGCAACAGTGGACCCCATGGCCTCAAAGAGTAGATGAATACAGAGATCATGACTCCGAGAGTGTCCATGAATAGATATACCAACAATGGACTCCATGGCATTAGAGAATGGGCTTCAAGTCTAAATGGAGGTGAGAGAAAGCAAGTGGGGGTTCATGTATCACTACATGCCACATCAATACAACTTCTATTAGTTAATAGAGTGCCCTCTTTTGTATTCCATTAAGTCATTTTTCTCATAGATCAAAGTGTTCAAGCAAAAAATGCATGTTTATGTAGTGATCACGTCAATAGATACAACTCTAGCAAAGTGGTTTAGAATTGTGTGTGGATCAACTCTAAGCACCTTCAATAAAGGGATAAGTAGCTACAATGGTACATCAATACTACATCTAATCATAATAAGCATAGGCTTCCAATGGTTCCTTGTTATTTGCAAAGGTCACGTGTAGGCATTAACCTAGAGACTAGTTTTCCAAATGGTTGGTTTCAAGCCTACATGGATCCATTGTTGTCCCAAAAACAACGAAAAAGTGAATTTTATCAACTTGATGTTATATGCTAACCTTATTTTCTTAGTTAAATTGCATGTTTAAAAACTTATACCAAACATGCAATGAATTCTATCAATTTGACGTTACATGCAGACCATATTTTCTTGGTCAAACTGCATGTTTCGAAACTTATACTAAAGACTATTGTTGTGCTAGAAACTACTTTACATGCCTAAAAGAATGGTTTTCAACCAAAACAAACCACCACATAAATGTGAACATACCATCAAACAATACAACCCTCCAAAAATGGGAAAGATTGGGAGCTATTAATAACAAAATGGCTATTTTATAAAGGTTTTAATAAGTGTGAGCCCATTTTGTTCAAACCATTTTATAATAAAAACATTCATTTATTTGCAATATGGAGTCAATTTTCAATTCCATGTGAAAGTCCATATTATTTGGAAAAACAAATTCAAAATTCAAAAGGTTTTCTTGGCTTTACTATGCTTCCAACCTTAGGATATATGCCTGTAGAAATTACATGTCATAGCAGACACAATTTGAGCAAGGGGTAGAGAACACATAGCAAATATGAGAAGAACAAAGATTGCTTTAATTTCAAACAAACTGATACAAAGATGGCTTTGTCTACTTGTGTGCTTCCACTATGAAGCTTAGATGGCAATCCAGATAGATGATAGGCGAAGAGCTTAAGGGTAGCTGGAAAAACTTTGATTGGGTGAAAGATAGATTGACGATGGCTTTAGAGGGGACTTTCTTTTATAGCACATGTAGGTAGTTTGGTCGGCATGTCTGACCATACTATGAACCTTCCCTAATTAGCCAAGGAATACTCTAAGGAATATTCCATTTACCATTGGGAATTGAGCATGTCTAACAAGCCCCTCAATGTTCGCCCACAAGTGAACTACATTCTCGGCCCAACATCGAGTCCTTGAATATGAATTTGAAGGAGATCCTTTGTAAGAGCTTTGGTGAATATATTTGCTCCATTCTCCTCCATTGGACAGTACACCACAGCTCTACTATCCCATCCTCAATCAAGTCATGCACATAGTGATACTAGATCTCAATGTGTTTGGTGCATGCATGAAAAATTGGATTTTTGGCAATGGCAATGCAACTCTAATTGTCACATTTAACATTGTTAGATCTTTATCTTGTACTACCATATGTCATAGGATCCTCCTTAACCATACTGCTTCACATGTAGCAAAGTAAGGTGCCTTGTACTCTGCTTCAGTATACAAGACAATGCCATAGTTGGTTACTTCTCACTAATCCAAGAGAAGATTCTTGAACGTAAAGAAGAGAAACAATATCCAGAAATTGATAAACTCAAAGCTCAAAGCTCGTCAAGTTTGATGGATTGTATCTTCATAGTCACCTGTAATAAGAAGGTCGTCCACATATAGAACAATCACTACATGCTTTTTACTATCCCTGTAAACATACAAGTTAAGATACAAGGCATATCTTTTGAAATTTAAACCTAGAAAGAATTTATTTATCCACCACTGGTATCACACTCTAGGGGCTTGTTTCAGCCCGTACAATGTCTTTTTCAGCTTATAAACTTTGTTCTCAGAATGGGGAGCCTCAAAGACTGGTGATTGAGCCATGTACACCTCTTCCTTAAGGTCACCGTCCAAAAATGTTGATTTAATATCCATTTGGTAAATTGGCCACTTCTTATGAGCAACCACAAGTACTATGTGAATAGTGGTTATTCTAGCAGTTTGAGCAAATGATTCTTGAAAATCAAATCGTTCAAACTGTAAAAATCCCTATGCAACTAATTTGGCTTTGTAAATTTCTAAGCTGCCATTAGCCTTATACTTTATCTTCTAGACCCACTTGGTGCTAATAATCTTCCTCTTTTTTGGCCGATCCACTAGCTCCCAAGTATCATTCTTCATTATGCTATCATACTCAGCTTGTATAGTTGCTCTCCATGCTGGATCAGCAAGTGCTTCTTCCAAGTTTGTTGGCTCCTTTACTTCTCTCATTATCTAATCCATCAAGGCCATATTGGCTATGTGAGCAGAAGCCTTTCTTTGCTCCTGTATTCTTAGTAACCACCTTGGTTCATTTGTCTTTTCCTAAACTGTAGTAGGCATAGGATTACTGCGATCATAGAGCTCCTTCACCCATCGCATCAATGGCTTTTCTGGTGGTGTGATTGCAGGTTGGCGAACTTTCTCCTCATCGTCTGAAGATGATGCTTCCTCCTCCTTGAGAGTAGGGGTAGCTCTTGGGATAAGTTCATAGTAGACTACTTCTTCGTTGGATGATAAAGTGGAAGAACTTATATTCTCCTCCTCCACTATATGTGGCTGCTCCTTGAACACCACATCATTGCTCGCTATGATCTTCTTTGCCTCTTAGTCATACAATTTGTAAGCCTTTTCTTATCACTATAACCCAAGAAGATGCATTTTGTGCTTTTTTTATTTAACTTGTTTCTCTTATCCTTTGGAACATGTGCATAACATTCATATCCAAAAGTTCTAAAATGTGAGACAGATGGTTTCTTACAATAATAGGCCTCATGAGGAGCTTTGTCCTCAAGAGCCTTTGTGTAACTCCGATTGAGAATGTAGACTACATTATTAATAGCTTTTTCCCAAAACTGGTTAGGTAATCCCTTGCCCTTAAGCATGCACCTTTCCATTTCCACAATGGTGTGATTTTGGCATTCAACAACACCATTCTGTTGAGGTGTACAAGGCATCATCAATTGACAATCCCTTTGCTCTTGCAAAAGTCTTCAAACTCCTTTGAACTCACCACCACCATTTGATCTAAACTTCTTCCCACTTCGCCATGATTCATTCTCAACAAGTTTTAGCCATTCTTTAAACTTACCAAAATCTTGAGGCTTATCATAAAGGAAGTACACCCACATCTTCCTACTATAGTCATCAATGATCAACATAAAATAAGAAGATCCTCCCAAGGCTTTTGTAGGCATTTTACCGCACAAGTCAGCATGCACCAACTCTAGAGAAGCCTTTTCTCTGTTCTTACTTTCTTGTGGAAAGCCTTTCTTTGTTGCTTGGCCATCATATAAGCTTCACACGGTTCTTTTATTTTAGGTACTACAAGTAGGTGAGCAACCGTACCTTGCTTATCATCTCCTTTCACACTGCAAAACTAATGTGACCAAATCCTTCATGCCAAAGTTTACTTGTGCCCATTATAAGAGCACTTAACTCATATAGGTTGCTCCTTCTTTCTCCTTTGCCAACAACTTTGCTAACACTGTCGATAATTTCCAGACATGTCTTAGTGAACCTCACCTCATGGCCAAGATTAGTTATAAAAGCAACTGATAGCAGATTTCTCTTAATCTTTGGAACATACAACACATTTGAAAGATTCTTGAGTTCACCATTTGCAATAACAAAGGAAATAGTACTTGTGCCCTTAGGGGGGCATTTTGCATCATTTCCAACCATCGCAAGGATGGATTCTTATAGAGGCTTTATAGAACTATATAGACCTTTCTTACTAGTCATGTGACTGGAAACGCCACTATCCAATACCCATGAGTTAGTGTTAGATATGTTTTGCACCGATGAACACACTTCCTTGATGGTAGCCATGAATAACTCCAACTCTGCTTCAATCGTATTAGCTCTCTCCTTTTCTTTGATCTTCACGATGCCATTATTTTCATCTACCTTCTTGACATGATAATCTATAATTGCATGTCCTTTCTTCTTGCAATAGAAGCACTCTTCTTAAAACTTTTTCTTACCGCCCTTCTTCTTTTTGTCACCTTTGGTAGAGGAACCACCTTTGGCCTTTGCATTGGTGGAAAATGCAACATCTCCACTGCTGCTACCTTCTCGGGCTTTAAGTCTCAACTCCTCCATTAGTAGTACACAAAATTCCTCAAACATCAAAGCTTGGGGTCTCACCTAAGTGTTTAGGGCAGTTACCAATCCATCAAACTTTGGTGGACAAATCCAAAGACACCTCTGAGCTAACTCCTCACTAGTCTTTTGTATCCCAACCCCAACTATCTAGTTGTGTAGATTCTTGATCCAAGTGATGAATGCTTAAGCTATCTCTCCTTCAACAAACTCCTTTGCTGTTGCTAGTTGATTCTCCAAGTTCTAAATCCTTGTTTGATTTTTCATTTCATATTGACTATTTAATATGTTCCAAGCCTCTGATGCCTTGGTTGTATGCTGAATCAAGGTCAAAACATTATCAGAATAGCTTGTAACTAAGGCACATAGTGCATTTATGTTCCTTTGTTTCCAAGCTCATAGAAGATCTGCATTTGGAGAAATCATAATACTCGAATTTGATGGGTCAAGGGTGGGTTGTGGTTCTGGGTCAATCCCTAGCACCATTTCCAGAAGCTCATAAGAATCAAGGATAGTTATAATTTTAAACTTCCACAAAGTATAGTTTGTACCATCTAACTTGCCTTCATTGAAAGTTGGTGGATGAATCCTCAGTGTTTGAATTGCCGGTGTACAATACCACCACCACCTAATGTGCCAACACCGCTACCTGATACAATAGATGACATTTCTCCTCTTCCCTATTGAAGCACTTGCCTCTCATGTACTCTTTACTCCTCAAAGCCCCCTGGGCTTTGATGCCATGTAGAAATTACATATCACAATAGACAGAAGCTGAGCAAGGAGTAAAGAACACATAGCAAATATGAGAAGCACAAAGAATGCTTTAATTTTAAACAAACTAATACAAAGACGGCTCTGTCCACCCATGCACTTCCACTGTGAAGCTTAGATAGCAATCTGGATAGATGATTAGGCGAAGAGCTTAAGTGTAGCTAGAAGAACTATGAGTGGGTGAAAGATAGATTGATGATGGCTTTAGAAGGGTTTTCTTTTTATAGCCTAGGAAGGTAGTCTGGTCAGCATGTCTAACCATATTATATATTATGAACCTTCCCTAGTCTACCATGGAATATTCTAGGGAATATTCCCTTTATCATTGCTTGTCAGGGGTGCTGCCCCCCCCCCCCCCCCCAGACCCCTGTTAGCCAGGGGGCTACTGGCCCCCCTGAGACTGCCTAGCTAAGGGCCACTTCCGCGGCTCTTGGACCCAAAAATAGGGGCCCCTAATAACTCCCACACATTGCAACTTGATGCATTGTGTCTGGAGTTGCCTACTAGCATAGCTACTCTATCTAATCCAAAGGCTGGAACCATAAAGGTCACCTTTTTGCCATCTAGTCACATAGGCCTCATCTGACATACAAGTTAGGACACATGGATTCTCCTCATAATGGTGGCCTTATAACTTAGCACACCATGAATCATTGGTAGCACCTTATGAGGGTGAGGTATTGAGTATATCTAACATAGCCATGGCTCTCCAACAATGGATCAAGATTTCAAAGAAAAGGTTGTGCATCACCTCTTAAACATTCAAAACCAAATATCATTTGGATGTACTTTACAAGAGCACATGTAAGGAGCATAAGTGGCTTTATTAGTATTGCCTATTAGAGCATATGCTATTACAGTGGTCTAGTGACAGGGTGGATCTCTTAAAAATTACATCTAGTTAATGTAAGTAACTCAGTTTTAGACTTGAGTTACGAGTTCATACAACCTAAGATCACTTTCCCCTTTATGCCTAACTTTTCTCTTTCCTTTTCCTAGCTTTTGGATTTTTTATATTGAGAGAGAAGGAGGTAATGCTACAAGACCTCAACAATAATAGACTTGAAAGTTTTGTAGTAGGATCAATGTGCTCTCACCATCCGCGATAGGTGCAATTAATAGCCCTGAATATATTTCAAGCCACAAGAGATCCCTTTGGACATAAGGCACACTCAAAGCAATACTTGTTCATAAACTTTGGATATAGCTCAGGGAAATAGGGCCAATAGACCTAGCTACACATTCTCATTATCATAACTTTCATGTCCCTATCTTGGTTAGTTGGTCTATGATTAGAATCTGTATATATTGTCTATGGATACGAACCACCTAACCCATGTCAAAATTGGTTCTCATGGTCCTCTTCTCTCTCTTTCTCTATGTCTTTCATTAATTTTGTTTCCTATCCTTGATCAGTGCTTCTGCTATTGTCCCTTTGTAGGTCACATTTGATTACCATTAGTCTTGTTAAAGGGTACACTAGCCATGTAGTGCACCTTTGAAGTGCTTGTTACTATAGCACGGGTATGTTGGAAGCATGTTGAGGCATTTTTCTACTTTGAAGATCTTTAGAGATGTGGGAACCAAAGCCCATCACTACTAGTTAAACTTTTTAAAGAGCTACTAGGATGTTGAAGAATGAAGTAGAGTAATACTCTCTCTCTCTCTCTCTCTGTCTCTCTGTCTCTCCGTCTCTCTGTCAAGCAAGAAAAACTCCATAAGGGCAATGCTCATATGCATGCAACTTGTTTTCATGTATGTGGATGCTGCCAAGTTGAAGTGCCAAATGGATACTGCTGGCTACATGTTAAAGATCAACCTCTTAATGTTAGCTTGTTGCAATATAAAAGGCTTCCCCTAGGCTTGTGTGCTTATACTTGAATTCTTTATAGAATATCATCACCTAATCATGTCGATGGTTGTCAAGTTCAAGACTCAATTTAAAATATGTGATGTCCTATGTATACCTCGACATAATTGTGTATTGTCAATATTCTCAAGGGGTGTTCACTTCAATGATTTCTTCATTACTTTAAACACCCCCTTGATCTTTTCAACATGCAGTGGTTTAGATACTTGAATCCTTAGGCGTAATTCCCATGTAACTCCTATAAGGTATGCCTTGTAGCAATTTCACATAGAACAATCACCACAGAGAACTCTCTAGATCTACTCCCATGATAGATGACCTTTTTTCTAATCTATGCCTCCTTGGCATCATTCAGAACATCCTTGAAGGAGTTTCCATCTTCAAAACAAAATTTTTCTTTCAAGTAAGTAAAATATAATCTTAGAAAATAAAAAAGAGGATACCTTTGTTGAACCATGTTTATGCCTTTCTTTGGTCTTTTTTGCCACTTAACCAAATTAACCAAACACAACCAACCTTCCTTTGGTTTTTTTTTTGCCACTCAACCAAACACTAGCAAATTAATATACACATCCTTTAAAAAAAAGGTTATAATATTATCGAGTTCATCAATCAATCAAGGCTTTAACTTCATTGTCTTATTTCCCCAGTTTTGATTGTATTAAAAGACAATACAAAATGGGGACTTTTCAGGCAAGTCCAATTTGTAAGCAATAGCTCTAGCCTTCTTAAGTATCTGTTAGTCACATGAAAGTAGAGGACACGAAGAAAATAAGAAGACCTTGACCCTAAAGGCCCACAAAAGCAAAATAAAGGAAAATTGTGGAATTAGAAGAGGCATCACGTGCACCACCCTGCCAACCTTCCTTTTGTGGTGATTTTCCCCTCCAATCTATTGTTATTGCCTTTGTCTCCTCAAAACAATCGCATTCCCTTGATGCTCACTAGCATCACTACTCATCAGCGTCATCATCATTATGGTTCAGTGAAGCAAGGACTTCCTGAAGCCTCCATAGGTGACATTCACCCTATGAAAAGGGAGAGTCATCGATGGGAGAGAGAGGGCCATGCTATCAGTTTATTGCCTGGGATCTTTCATTCATGCCAACTAGAAGTTTTAAGTTTGAAGGGTGTGTGGTCTTGATTATACTATAGGGGTGATTTGGATTTTTAAAATCAATGCAAATACGATTGCATTTAAAAGGCTTGAGGAAATTGCAATTAATGATCGATTTATTTTTTCCAGCGAGCATCCTATGCACTGTAGCATCACCATGGTGTGCACAGTACATTGATGAGTCATGTGTACATTAATCTTTGATTGTAAGTCCATTCACATATGCACACTGTTGGTACACAGTAGCATAGTGCATTGGTACACCAATTGCATCATTGAATCTTGTGTATTAGTGTGCATTCTTGTGTAGTAGTGTGTGCATGCGACCCTTACCCCTCTCTGCACTTGTATATCCATCCTATTCCGTAGGACAACCAATAGGCTTAACATCCTACACATGAAATTGCTCAAGGACCTTTTGGATGCACTCGTTTTGTGACAAGTAAAGGAGCCCCTTAGAGTGAGCATGTATATCCCTATAAATAAGGCTACCATCACATGCCTTCTTTATGTATAAAAATGGATCCATATCAATGCAGTTATATCCCTATAACTGCATGAAAGTATTGAACTTGTGGTACCATTCCTCCCTAGGTGCTTGTTTAAGGCCATAAAGGCTCTTTCGCAACTTACACACCAAGTTTTTGATTTCAATTTGGATTTACACCAACAAATGCGGCTATCAATCCATGTGAAGGAGTCCTCTACTCCTTACTAGAGAAGTGTAAAACCCACCTCTTGTAATTGTTTTTGAGCTAATTTTAAGGCTATTTTACCATTATTATAGCAACCCATTTACTATTTGCTTTGTGGTTATTATGACATCTACTAGGATAGTGCCATCTTTAACATAGATAAGTTGGATGGCACCAACTTTAAATATTGGAAGACGTAGATTTCGTAGGTATTGGTGCAAAAGAAACAAAATTGATAGTTAAAATGCAAAAGCATAAAGCCTAAGGAGTTTGATGCAGAGGCATGGGCTGATTTGGATGAGCTATGCAAGTCCACCATTATCTTGTCATAGTCCAAGCATGTTTATTTCAATGCTATTGAGACAAAAGGTGGTGCTTATGATTTATGAAAAAAGATATGTAATCTCTATGACAAGTAAAGTCCAACATCTCAGTTGTATAGGTTAAAGAAACTTGTGGACCGTTGCATGAAGGAGGGGACTTCTATGTCCACTCATTTGAATGAGTTCCACTTCATTATCAGTTAGCTTATCTTATAGGGCATTAAGTTTGAAGATACCATATAGTCTCTATTCTTGCTTATCATACTTCCTCAATCTTGGTATACATTTTGTGTTAGTATGAGTAATAATCCTCTTGAAGATGAGTTTAAATGCTCAGATGTAGAGGGAGCTTTTCTTACAAAGGAAGTGAATAGAAAGAACATTGATATAGGATATACTTCTCATGCACTTATAATTAGAGGTACTCCCTCATCCCACGACATCAAGTTGAGTTGGATGTACATTGATAGCTCCACCCTCACCCATGACATGGTCCCTTGTGCCTTCGGCTTACCTTTTACATGCTTCATCGATATAAATATGAGCTCTAGCCCTCAAGATGGGCCATTCTTGCAAACTAGTGTGCCTTATTAGAGTTCCGCAATATGTTGAGATTGTGTTGTGTCATGTTGAGCTGGTGATGTCGCAATGCAATGCGGCGGGTCTAGTGCTCGTTTGGAGGCTTGATGAGGTCATGGGAGGGTCCCCCGTGGGATTTCAAGGGCTATACCACCACACTTGGTATCATTGATGCAGCCTCCTATACTTTTCATGCACGTACAGTTAGAGGTAGGCATGATGAAAAAGGGAATAATAATTGTGGTAGAGACTTACAACCTAATAGGGGCAAATCTAAGTCTTCTGGGTAGTCATGCAATAAGTTCTATGGTCCTATGTCCTCTCTTACTTGTTATTATTTCGGGTAGTAAGGTCACATAAGGCCACAATGCCATAAGATGTGCAATGATAGATGTGCAAAAGGCAAAGGGAAAGCCTAGGATAATGCCAAGCCTCCTAATGATTGTATCATTATTTCTAAGTCCATTATTAAGAATGAATAGATAAATGCCTTGGAGTACAACTCAACCGATGACATACTAGTTGCTACTTTAGTCGATGCTACTTAGTTGCTTGATGCTTAATCTACTTACTCTCAGTATTAGCTTCTTGATTTTGGGACTTCCTTTCATGTTACCTTGCATCATCAATGGTTTTATACCTACCTCACTGTTACATGTTCAATCAAACTTGGTGATGATCATTTATGTGATATTGTTGGCATAGGTGATGTGAGGCTACAATTTTTTGGCATTGATACTCCATTTGTGCTTCGTGATGTATGTCATGTTCTGGCTTTGACTAAAAGCATTAGCTTAGCTAGACAAATGGATGATGACATGTATCGTGTATATTTTGATGATTCTATATGGAAGATTACGTGTGGCAACCTCATTTTTCATAGATGTGCCAAGGTTGGTAGCCTATATCCCTTGCTTATATCTAGGTATGTTGATCATATTTTGGATGTGACCAATCTTCTATACGTATCTCTTTGGCACTACCATCTTGAGCATATGTCCCTTAAAGGAATGAAATCATTCACTCATTTGCAATATTTATTACCTCTCCAACTGCTCATATTTTGACTCATGTGATCATTGTTTATATGGCATGTAGACTCATAACTTGCATAAAAAGTCGAGTTCTATGCACGTGGGTGAACCCTTGGCTTTTGTGCATTCAGATGTTTGCGGTCCCATGTCTTGTCAATCAGTAGGTGGCGCTAAGGATTTTGTCACGTTTATTGATTATTGTTTGCATAACTTTTGGGCCTATCCCATAAAAAAGAAACCAGAGGTCTTATCCACTTCTTAAAATTTTATTGCCATGGTTGAGAACTAGTCTAAGTGTAGGGTAAACTGCTTACAATCTGATAATAGGAGTAAATATGTCTCTAAGGCATTTGAGCAGTTTTATAATGAGAGGGGCATTAAGTATCAGTTGATTGTCCTTTATATTCCACCTTTGAATGATAATGTAGAGTGCACAATATGACTATTCAGGAAAGAGTCTGTAATATGCTTAGTTAGACAAGCTTATCACAGTACTTTTGGGTTGAGGTTGTTACTCCCATAGTTCATCTAATTAATAGATCCCTATATATTGATCTTGGTAGTAGAGTTGTAGAGGAGATATGGTATGGTAAACCTCCCTTGTATGCACACTTGTGAGTCTTTGGATGTGAGGATTTGAAGTCCACCCTCAAATGTATCTTTCTTGGATATGGTGACATAGATGAGAGGGGCTATCACCTTTGGGATCTGCAAGCTCAAAAGGTTATTTGTAGCAACCATAATATTATTTTCCATGAGAAAATGATGCATATGAGACTAGAGCAAGTGGTTGAGATACATAAGGTAATCTTTCAAGAGGAGCCTTCTCTTATAGTACAACTAGACAACCTACAGTAGCTACCAGTGATTTAGTGGTCCAAGATCCATCTCTCATGCATGATCATGATGCTAGATAGAGAGGATGTGCAATATAAGCATGACATCTAGTTTTTAAATGCTCTACTTGAGCCTCGTGTCCTCTTGATCTTTTGATCCCTCTATGCATTATGTTATGATGACACATTCTAGTGAGCCCCTTACTTATGAGGAGGCTATGCATGCACAGAGATGATTTCCACTCTTAGGAGAGGGCCATGTAGTTTGAGTTTGATTCACTATAGAAAATCGTACATGGGATTTGGTTTCCTTGCTAGATGGTAAACATGCATTGCCATGAAAGTGGGCGCATAAGTTCAGGAGCATTCCTGGTCACCCTAAGCCAATATATAAGGCATATTTGGTTGCTAAGGATATTAAATAGGAAAAGGGAGTACTCTCTCCTATGATCAAGATGATGGCCCTTCTCGTGGTATTGGCCTTGGTTATGCATATGGATCTAAACTTATATGAGATGGATAGTAGTATGACTTTCTTACATGGAGACATGCATGAGGATATGTATATGCAAAAGCCTAAGGGATTTGAAGAAAAAGTTGGGGAACACCTAGTATGCAAGTTGAGGAAGAGTCTCTTTGGACTTAAGCAAGCACCTAGGGAATGGTATCATAAGTCTAATGCACTTATGTTTTCACAGGGTGATTCATGCAAGAGTATGGATCTATGTCTTTACCAAAGAAGTTTCATGATGGTAGCTCATCAGTGCTCATGATGACCTGGATGCTTTGAAGCCTCAACTCAAAAAGAGCTTTGATATGAAGAAGGACATGGGATATGTCTCTTACATACATGGTGTGTGTATTATGCACAATCACTCAAGGGACTCCTCTACTTGTCATAGAGGGAGTATAATTCATAAAGTCCTTGAGGGGTTCCATATGTAAGGTAGTAAGCCTATTGTCTACCCATTACCTTCTCATGTGAAGGTCAATCAAGTAGATTATCCCTGGTCAGATGATGAGAGGGCAGAGATGGCTAAGATTCCATATACATCCATGGTGGATAGCTTGATGTATGCCATTATAGCCACTAGACCTAACATAGCATTTGTAGTTGAAGTTGTGGCTCATTATATGGTGACACTTGGCAGGTGACATTAGAATGCCATGAAGGGAATCATGCAATACCTTAAGGGCACATCACATATATACACTACTTATGGTGGCTAGGATACTAGAGTCATGGGCTACACATACTTTGATTATGCAAGACATGCAGATAGTAGGAATTCTACCTTTGGCTATGTCTTCACCTTTACTAGAGGTGCTATTTCTTGGATGTCTAGGGTGCAGAAATGTATGGCCTTGTTTGCCATTGAGGCCAAGTATATTGGAGAACAAGAATTCTATAGACTTACCCACTAAAAGTCTCTTAGTGGAATGTTATGCCTTCCTTAGCAAGATGACGAGAATAGAATGAGACGATGTCTATTCCTCATCCACTTGTACCTATATGTACACATTGCAAATTGTCACTTTTTTAATTATTTTCTCCACACTTAGTTTGCCTTTAATTGGGAGGTTGTTTCTGGTTAACGATTGCATACACCTACATGTACTTGTACTTATTGCCTGTATACCAATATATTGGAGGTGGTGGCTACCCATCACTATCACTTTAACATAGGTCTTGCATCTTCCTTCTTCTGCTTGTGCTTTCACCTCTTGCTCCACCTTTCATTGCCAAAGTCCTATAGCCATGGTCACGAAATCAACCACATAATGGATAATGGCTGCAAACCCTCTCTGTGCTTCACTAATGAATACATGTGGCAAGTACTACATGATTCAATAAACTATGAAACATATTTGTACATTGCTTGCCACCAACAAGTCTCCTTAATATTTTCAAATGTAGCGCAAACTTCTCTATGACTAGCCTAATGACTTTCATGAAACTCTTGCATCACTTGCAATTGAGTAGGCTTGTCACAAATGACTTGCAATGAAGTCCCTTTCTTCTTCTTTGGCTGTTTCCAAAGGTACCCATCCTTCAAAAATACCCATAGGCTTTTCTTATAATTCTCTTGTATTCTTCTTTAGTGCAATTATATTTCTTTGACAATGTGCTCAAGTACTAACCAATTTCAGCCACTCTCATTCATATAGCTCTTTTTGAAACATTTTCATTGCTAAAACATAACCTATGTAGTGTTTTTCCCTTGCTATCCATACTTTTTCTATTACTATAAGCACTCTTCTTGCTGTTATACTCATTACTACAACAAGTTGTATCAGTCAGTCCTTCTACTATACCTACTATATTAATTGCTATCCTTGCATTTACGATTGTTGTACCTACATTTACAATAGTTATCAATGCATTTTCAATAGTTGTATGTGTATTGTTTGCTATAAATTCACCCTTGTTCTCATTATTCATAATTACATCTTTATCCTTAAATCATGCCTTGGTTAACATATATTAGTCACCAGATTGTTATTCCTTGCAATATGCTGAAATTGAGGATTTAGAGATGCACTTCGACTTAGCACACTTGCACTTAAGTGCATTTGCACTTAAGAGCATGTAGACTTGGTTATATTTGCACTTGCATATAGTCACGCTACCCTTTCATGACATTCTAGGAGCATATCTTGCATCCACTTAATTTAGACCAAGTATATTGCACCTCACACACATGCACTAGTGCACACCTAGTATGCATCACTTATTACTTGCACACATTTGCTATGCTATACCCTATGACACCCTATCTATTCATCCTAGCAAAGCGTACATGTTAAGCACTACACTTAGACACTCTAACCAATATTGAATACACACATTAATAAACCTCCCTCATGCATAACCTAAGGCACATGTACACTAACACACCCCCACTTAGTCACGACATTCCACCATCAACACATAGTTGCACTTACACACACACATCATTTGATGAAAATAAAAAGCATGTTTGGACAGAGTGCACAAGCGCAAGCAAAATTTGTAGTCAAGAATACCTTGCTTGCTCAATATTCAATGATCTTAAGAAACAAAGATAAGAATAGGAGACTTAAGAAAACCAAGAACAAAAGAAAAGAACCAAAACAATAAATTGATAGAAAAATTTAGGACTTAAGTTCGTGACATAGGTACACACACTTACGGAGTGGATGTTGTCGAAATGTATCTAGTTGAGGGCCTTAATCATGGGTGCAGAGAATAAGGAGAGGGAAAATTAAGAAGTAATAAAATAGACTTAATTTGGGATCCAAGAATCTATAGAGAAGCCTTAGATTGAATTATGAATCAAGAGATAATAATCGGTATATGCACTTGAGACAATAGCTCAAGCCTTGTTTTTTAAGATGATAGCCCAATCTATCTAAGAGATGTATTAGAAGAAACCTCGATAATGACAAAATCTCTACTATACATAAGCTTTAATCCAATGCATAAGCTTCACATAACATCTATCAAACACCATAAACTAGGAGGGCTTCCCATTGATCGTATGCATAAGATTCAAGGAAAAACCTTTGCTGTCTTGAATATCTAGTTTCCATATTCGTTGTGTATTTACAATAGTAAAAAAGAGTTCATTACTTCTCAAGATGCATTCAAAATCAACCCTTTACATGCTACCCAAAGCATGCACTAATATGGTTCCTATAATTGATTCAATACCCTACAAATATTGAGGAAAAATGATTAGAGTAGCAATACACTATTTGTGAAAGCATAAATTCCTATCTAACATCAATCCAAATTAGTCCCAACTTCACTCTACTCCTCTTGATAAGCATAAAGCTTCTACTAAGTGTACTTGAGAAGAAGCTTCATGTATTTGAATCGGTAGTGCTCAGAAGTAAGATAAATTTTATTATCATAGTTATTCATTATTGTGCATAGCATATGTACTGTGCTTTTGCATGTGAAGATGAGGCCATAAACTCCTCAAATATCATACTATGATTACTTCTCTCTGTGCTCTATATCTCCGTTGAGTTTCAGTTCCCTTCCTTCCATTGTCCAAGCCTATACTTTGCATGCATACGCTTCTCTCTTCTTTTCCTAATTTTGCATTGTCCTACCCCTTTTGCTATTCATGCTGATCACCACACCAACATCTTCTTGCCCGTTTGTTTAAAAAAGTCAACACATAAGGCTTTTCCAAGCCAACTACAAGTTACATACTAACTCCAAGTCATAAGTAGACTTCACTTTCTTCAAGTCCTAGCACAACTTAATAGTTTCTCTCTTCTTGAAAAGCCATTTTGGCACTTCGATTTGAGCTACATTTGATATACTTGGGCATTGGTTAGTTGCTTTGAGCTTTTATGCTTACTTATGAGTATTGAAGCTTCATTTGACACTCATGCTCCTAGATGTATTTGTGATGTGTTTGCGCTTCTTGGATGCTTTGATGTATTTGTCTTGAGCTTCCCTTGCTCACATTGAATTTTGGATTTGCTTCCAATGGGAGATGCTTGTACTTACTTGGCAAACCTTGGTTCTTTGGGATAGTGGGACTCTTGGTAAATGTATATGTTCTCTTGTATTCTATTGGACATAGTTACCTCTACTTGTGGGCTGATTTGATTTCCTATGCTTTGGACAATACCACTTACCTCTATCAATAGTTTATCAGTGATGTATATGCTTATGGGATGTATGGCTTATTGACAATTTGAGTTTGTGATAATATTTGGTATTGGTAGTTTATGCTTAGTCACTACTATCTTAGTATCTTGGTTGCTACTCAAAGATCCTTGGTAGTGGGAGCTTGCTTTCTCGGCTACTTTCCCACAGTTGGATTGATATATACAACTATATGTATTAAAATATTACTATAATTATAAGTTTCAACATTGACTTAGAGAGTAGACATTGTACTTTAGCAGTCTATTGCTTGTAGTTGGTGGAAGCTCTATGCTTTCGTATTCCCTTCTATTTAGCCTTTATTTTGGCAAAGTTTTGGGGGTTGATTTGCAAACATTTACAATAGTTAGAAGGGACACACCATTTACACTCCCAAATACTATTTCATATTGATCACAATATACATATATATAGGTGAGATCTAGTCTAGATAGGGTGAGCTATATGTAGCTCCAATATCCCCACTCAAGTAAAGGTCTCTAGCTGTGAATGAAAAAAACCCTTGGGGAGCACAAGGGAAAAACCCAAGCTCCTATATACAAATGTACAACCATGATCAAGAAGGATTATTGTATGCATGTAAAGTGAATCCATGCATGTGAAGTGAAACTAAATATGTACATACAAAGATGACCAAGAGGTCTGAGATGTATGTGCATGTGTGAAGTGTATTGTGCCTACAAGGAGTATGTACAATGGCACTACAATGTCATAGTAGATTAATTCCCAAAGATTGAAGTTGAGACAACTCCAAGTTTCAAGTAGTGCAATAGAGTGAAGTGTGCTTCATTATGTCCTTTGGTGAATATATCTACAATCATTTGATCACTTGTTCAATCATGATTATGCCTTTCTTTACTTCATATAAAAAATAATGATAATGCACTGCAATATGTTTAGACTTGTTATGTTGAATATAGTCTTTAGCAAGACTAATAGGACTTTGGTTATGACATCAAAGTGGTGTGCTGGAGATAGGAGGATGGCCAATATCAAATAGAACTTCTTGAAGTTGTACTAACTCTCGAGCGACTAAAGATGCAGCTACATATTCAGCCTTTGTCATCTGGAAACATCAACACAATGTTGTTTCTTGCTAGTCCAAGAAACAAGACAACTGTTAACCCTCAAATGAACAAAGGTGAAAAATCCGGAAAAGCTGAAGCAGAAGACAAGGCCAAGGCAAAAGTGAAATGGAAGACGAAGGTGTGGCAATAAAAATATGGAAACACAAGAAGTGCAGAAAAGTCTTAAATAAAGGAAAAAGGCACACAAGGAAAAGCGCAAGTCAATACTTTTGTAAAAAAGCGCAAGGGCACCATGATTTATTTTAAGAGGGCCGGGCTCTCACCCGTGCAATTTGTAAAGGTAGATGGGCGGTGGAAAGGAAGCTAGGAAGATAGAAGGACAATGGGAAAAAGGGCCTAGGCCATGACCGGCCATGTAAAAAAGGGGATAAGGAGATGACTGCCAAAAAGGAATTTAGGTTTTTGTATATAAAGTTGAAAAGTGAACGAGATGCTCATTCGTGTGTGTGGCCAAAAGTGGTTCTCTTCTTCTTCTTCTTCTTCTTCTTCTTCTTGCTTGCTTGAGCTTGTGCTTGAGAGAGGGAGTGTGAGAGTGTGAGGGAGTGAGCAAGTTCTCTTTGCGAAGTCAAACCAGATGTAAACCTCTTACAGTTGCGAGGCAACCTGCAATGGATAGTTTCATGTATATACCTACCACAATTAGCACAATTCCTAAGTCTTGGTTCAAGACACTCTACTGGCAAAAAATGATTACCACTATAGCACACGCACACACAGAATGTTTGTTCTAGTAGGTCATCACAAAATGTCTTGAAGCTTGATAGTCTCTTGAGGTTAGACATCTCCTGAGAGAAATCCACACTCGCCTTTTTCTTATGCTTCAAATGTTTCTTGCTTGTTATGAATGGTGGACCTTTCCATCTCCTCTACTACAATGGTTTCTCTTGTTAGATCCAAGATGTGCTAGATTTGGCCTAACTCTCTGTCTCCTTTCTTTGCTTGTCTAGTCTTTGATTTCGTGTAAACCTTGCAACTTGCCTAATGAGATCCCTTCCAAGATTCCTGTGGGCTTCTACATCCACCATGATATCTTCCACATCTCTTCCTCTATATTCAACTCATGCGTATTGGTCGTAGAGGGATGTTAGCTTTTGGATATCTATACGGAATTCCATTGCATCAAACTCTAGAGAGTTGGTAGTTGAACTCGTTCTTGCCATGTTTTTTGGATAGTCTTGGATGACAAGCATCTCAATGAGGCTAATGAACCTTGACAAAGTACTAGGGGTTCCTATTGGGTGTTCCTTGCAAGTTTAATATATTCTTTGTCTTGAGTCAATGTGGTGTAATGTTAGCACTTGCAAGTGCTTAAGCTTAGTTATCTTGTGCCCCCCCCCCCCCCCCGAGAGGCACTTGACAGCAACCCTCCCACAAACATAATCAACCACAAAACCAGGGACAAAGCACACAAAATCTATGTGTATGGCTCTGCCATTAATCTCAAAACTGAAAAGAAATCATAAATCTCTTTTTTAATAATGAACCAATTTGTCATCTTCATCATCTTCATCCATAGCTTCAATCATTATGCAAGAACAAAAGGGAAAAGAGGAATTTCTGCACAGAAGACAGAGGAGAGAGGAGAGAGAAAATTTTTTGGCACCACCAAAAACGGAGAATATGCGATTGGAGAAGAGAGAGGGAAGGGAAAGAGGCACATAACCACTCGTGCACTCCACCCCACCTCTTCCCCAAAAAGCACATCCCTTCGTATTTTATTATTTCTTTGAAACTTTGATACATTTGATATTATAAGGCCTTGGCCTTTAATTTTGAGTATTCCTACCCTTTACAAATGCATGCAAGTAACACTTTTGTGTATAGCATTTATTTATGATGGATGTGGATGTGGATGTGGATGTGATCCCCTTATGTAAGTGTGTATTTTAGTGATTTTGGAATAATGTAAATGCTGTCCCCTTTACAAAAGATGAAATTATGATATATGCATGGACATTTTTGTGCCTTGTTTTTATGCTTCTTTGGGTGTCATCATATTCCTCCCACACTGAAATGTGAAGCATCCTCGCGAACCTTGCCAAAGAAAAGCCACTGTCTAACACAAAACATTTCCAAAATTGTTAGTAGTAATATAACTTTGATCACAAGGCCTAGCCATGGTAGGGTACGGGACTCCAAATCCATGACCACCAGAGTAAGGGAATTCCTGCCTCTATCACCCTCCCACACTGAAAAGTTAGCATACTTGTTCAAGCATAGGGTTCAGTCTTCAATAAGGGATCATGAGTACACTCCATTCCAATATGGAAAAAAAACACGACTCCATCTTTATGTAGCTCAAAGGGTGAGGGAAGAAAGGGAATATTGTCGATAAATGGGTCTTCTTAGGTCCTCTCAAGTTAGACTTTTGTCTCATCTTTTGAAGGCTAAAGGAAGCCATCAATGAGATAAGGAAGAGCATGAGGATTGATATTTTATGTGATATTTTTATTTTTATTTTTAAAGTTAATCTATGCTTATTACTCTCATCTTTTCTCTAGTAGGGATCATGAGCATTGTGGAAATAAGCCCTTTGAAGGATATAAGATAAACTTATCTTAACTTTGCATTGCCTTTTTTGTCATGTGATGAAAGGTGGGAAGGAAATTGAATTGGTAGATAAGGAGGAAAATTGGAATAGAAGAGGCACCATCAAAGGGAAAATGAGGTTAGAGGATAGGATAAGGGAAGGAAAGGACATAGAAACAAAGTTTTCTTTCCTTTGAGAAAGGGTTGTTTAGTGTATTAAATAGGTTTATAGGACTTTTATTAAACATTTAGGGTTACGGGATAGGATGAGGTATTGGGGGACAAAAGAAGGATTCCTCGTGATGCTTTGTAGGCAGGAGAAACCACCATGGTGAAGTAATAATGAGATGATTTCATCTTGTTACATCTCCTTCTCAGACCTCTTGCTGGACTTCTTTGTCATGTTGGGTGCTTGTTGCTGGTTCTGTGTGCTTCAACTATAGCATGTGCATTGATATACCTCAATGCTCCCCAATAACCTACATTTGTTGTAATATATCCCTGCTTTGCTATGCTCTTGGTAGCCCCTTCTACATACAGATGCACCCTCTCTCGCACTTGCTATTGCAACTGCTCTTTGCATCTTGCTGTTGGGTTTATCCCATACAGCCAAGGAGAGCACTTGCAGCTAAAACAATTTGTGGTCATTAAGGAGGGAACCACAACATGAACCAGCCATTTTTTGGGTGATGGAAGGAGAATATTGGAGGGGCATGGTCAAGGTAGGAGAGAAGCGTTAATGGGTCTTCTGCAGTTTCCTTTTGTTCGTTGCTTATCCTTCTTCAAATGTTCTTCCTATTGATTCTGAGAAATTTGGACACAAGTAGAGGCCGCATGTGCACATGCGGTAGGCACATATCCCTTCCTCTGGAGTGTGATAGGTATCCGTGCTCTTACGACTAGGTCGTCTTCTTCTTCTAAGCAGCCCTCCCCCCACCAGAGCATTGGATTTGTCCCTGCTCGCTTCAATGGAGCATGCCTCACTTAGTTCTTCTTCGAGGATGCATAGTCTTGCCACTGTGTCTAACAGATTAGCCACACCATCACTCACCCTTGACAGATTCCAATTCACCTACAAGTTCTTCACTTCTTGATAGGTGTTTCCCAACTTATACATATCGAAGGAATCTTTGACCTTTACTTTCACAAGCTCCACATTCTCATTGTAGAAGACAAATTCAAAATCAAGGTAATCAGGATCATCAATGTCTGTGTTACATGGGAAGCTCTTCCAAACTTCCCATAATCGGTCAATATTAGCATGATGTGTATAGAAGACTAGATCTCTTCCAACAGCATAGAGGGTGCCCATGTCTTTCTTGCCAATCTACTCCGGAACACCTGTCCATCCATGGACACTCTTATGGGGCATTGTTTTAGTTGTACCATATCCAAGCTGCTCAGGGCCATCATCTTTCCAATAGGGCTGCCCGATAAAGTTGTACTAGATCTGTGCACCACTTACCACCATCCGGTGGGGTAGTGGCAAGATTGGTAGCAATCTGCTCTTCAATTGTGTGAATTGAGGCATTCATATAATAGTAATCAATCATGATAGTGGCAAGGGGCAAGTGGAAAGGTTCTATGTAGCAATTTGTGAGGTTAGGAAATGAGACACATGCTTGGGGGATGGTCATTCCATCTTGATGATCATAGTTCCAAAAGGGAAGAGAAAATGTGTCATCCCCCAGAGGGTTGGCCAAGATACGCTCATGAAAGTAGAGGTACCAATGATGGAAAGAGTAGAAAAGCCAAGAGGCATGGACCTAAAGAGGGGTGGTAGAATTCCCCATATGATAAGTTGCACCACAATAGGCAGAGTTGATGTTTTCCTACTGCATACAAGATTGGGGTTCACTTGCAGGAAGGGCCTTCATGAGAACATAGGCCTTGTCCACTTTCGCTACATACTCATTTGTGAGGGTATGGGCAGTAGGTCGGACCTTAAGATTGCACTGAGCACTCTCATTGAACTGGAACTCGATGGGGGCCTATCCCAATTAGGCATGCGACAGTAGTTGAAGGGAATCTCCTTGTCAGGGATATTCATGGGCAGGTGACAGTATTTGAGTTTGGGTGCGAGGATGGGATCCGCAAAGGCAATAAACACCATCATCATCATCATCATGGGCAGCAGCATCATCAGCATGATGGAGACAGTGTAGGCAGGGGGAATTATTGCACGGAGGATACGAGGCAGTCACATCTTGCCTGAGAGAGTGGAGACCCTGTGCTAAGGTTTATGGCTCATCATGCACACAAGAAAGATGAGTTGATGCGACACATGCTTCACGACTTGAACGTGTGGCTTCAATGGAGGTCCGTTGATCCAGCATTACACGACTCTCCGTATCTCTTTTTGTTTCACAATCATTCCCTCTTTCCTTTATGCTACCTCTTTCCATTTCTCAAGATTGATTCAGAAGGGCTTGTGGTCTTGATGACAAAGAAGTTGGGGACAAGGCTATGGAGGAAGACACAAGAATTGCTGGGGATAGCCGATGGACATGAGGTCGTCGTTTCAGATTTGGCCATTCTCATGTGCCTCCTTTCACTTCCTCCTCATCCTCTTTATCTTTGATTTTGTTTTTTTGCCGATTAAATGCTGCAACGGACGATCATGCAGCCAAGCTTTTGTGCTATTGTTGTTGTACCTTAATCGATTTTGCTTCATCACATGTTGTCAATCCTTGAAGTGGTAGATGCTTCTTCTTCTTCATCTTCTTTCTCCCTTGATTGTTTGTTCTTATTTTTCTTCTTGTCATCATATAATCTCCCTTAGGTTGTAGTTTGTTGAGATCAGCTTCTTTCCCCAACTACGCACCAAAAATGATAGCAACCCTCCCACAAACATAATCAACCACAAAACCAGGGACAAAGCACACAAAATCTATGTGTATGGCTCTGCCATTAATCTCAAAATTGAAAAGAAATCATAAATCTCTTTTTTAATAATGAACCAATTTGTCATCTTCATCATCTTCATCCATAGCTTCAATCATTATGCAAGAACAAAAGGGAAAAGAGGAATTTCTGCGCAGAAGACAGAGGAGAGAGGAGAGAGAAATTTTTTTGGCACCACCAAAAACGGAGAATATGCGATTGGAGAAGAGAGAGGGAAGGGAAAGAGGCACATAACCACTCGTGCACTCCACCCCACCTCTTCCCCAAAAAGCACATCCCTTCGTATTTTATTATTTCTTTGAAACTTTGATACATTTGATATTATAAGGCCTTGGCCTTTAATTTTGAGTATTCCTACCCTTTACAAATGCATGCAAGTAACACTTTTGTGTATACCATTTATTTATGATGGATGTGGATGTGGATGTGGCCCCCTTATGTAAGTGTGTATTTTAGTGATTTTGGAACAATGTAAATGTTATCCCCTTTACAAAAGATGAAATTATGATATATGCATGGACATTTTTGTGCCTTGTTTTTATGCTTCTTTGGGTGTCATTAGCACTTCTTGTTCTCCCTTGTGTATGGTACTACTTGTAAAGGTTTAAATGTGTGCCATGATCTTCTCTCTTTTGACACTATTGCACAAAAAGGTGAGTCAAGTCTTCCAACTTAATTCAATAGAGTGTCTCTTGGATGAATGAAATGATGAGCACCAAGTTTTGAGGTGTTGAGAATCATGTGGTGGTGGATGACCTCTGTAGGGTTTTGTATTGCCTAGAAAATCATGGTCCAAGTGTGACTTGAGTGGTTGGAATAAGTGGATGCATTAGGGTTCAAAGAAATAAGGGTGATTCTACCATCTTGATATTCCATAAGTACTCAACCCTTACTCACGAGGTACTTCATCCATCACATGAGTTCAATTAGACCTTGTGAAGGTTTTCCAACCACTAGCAATGGTGTCTATGGTGTGGTGCAACTAGAGGTTGTGGCCTACTTGCAATTCGCAAGGTCACAAGCTACCCCCTTTGATTTTGGAGTAGAATCCTCACAGATCAATTGCTGGTCTCTAACACAAGGAGGTAGGTCACCAAATCACATGCAAGTCATCCCTCTAAACCCAAAAAGGCAAGCTCTTCACTAGACAGTGTTTAGTCAACTGCTTCCTACCTATCAGTCAATTCCCAATGGGAAACTGAGTATGCAAGAGTCCTTGCTGGTTTAAAATCTACAATTCAATCCCAAAAACCCGCAATTTCACAATGGTCAGTAGCATAAGAACCAAGGAGCATGAATAGATCAGAACCCGCAATTTCACAATGGTCAGTAGCATAAGAACCAAGGACCATGAATAGATCAAAACTATGTCCCCTATATGCCCCCGAACTAGCTTTTCAAGCCTCTTGAACAGTTTGCCAAGTGCTTCCAATAGCACCCTCAGTTCTAATTAACCCAATGCACCTTTTGTATTGTAAATATTAATAATTTTTTAAAATTAATATGGAAATTAGGTCACCTCATAATTTATCCCTTGCCTCTTCAGACAATGCACTCTCCAGTCCCCATAATAGGAAGGAGTCAACATTGTGTAGGACTATCTCAATGCACTATTATGCAAAATCTGCAACACTTGTGATTAATGCTCAAAAAATATCAAAGAATAAAGTTTTTGTCCTGATTTGGCTAGGCATATCAAGACTTTTAGGAACTCACATAGTCCAATCTTATCTATCACTAGTTCAACTAGCTAATGGTAACACCAATTCAACTAGTTTGTCTACCTATTCATCCCAAGTGGCTTTTACAACTAATGATTTGATTCCCAATAAAATGTTTAGAATTTTTTGTTGAACATACATAGTAAATTATAGAAAAAATACTTTGTGATCACTTCACTAACAATACATCCAAGAAAGACTGCTCACAAGCACCATGGACTAGCTAGTCAATCTTTGACTAGTTCCCGTGCAAGTACTTCATTCAAACCAATGGAAATTTAAAAAATTTAGCACTTTCCAAGAGTTTTGGTAGTAAATTTTAAGTAAACAAAATCATCCAATCGCTTCAAAAAAAATCTCAATTGCAGCCTTATCAAGCACATTATCTTCACTGCAATCGATTTATTAGCGATCATTTGGTCAGAAACAAAACCACCAATATGGAATCTTGATTTCTCATGAATATTTTGCATTCAAGACTAATTTTTTAAAAACCAAATTTACTATAAGCTCCATTTGTTTTGTCAGTTATGTATGTTCTAGTCTTCTCAGACTACCCGCAGTGATTATTATTAGATTGTTTGTGTCCTTTTGCTACCCTTTCTTGAGTTATTTCCCAAACCATAAAACACATGCATTTTTAGCAAAGAATATTAAAAAATCTCAGTGACATACTAGCAATACTCATAATCTTTACCCTTTTCCAATTATGCCTGAAAATCACTACAAGCAAGTAATGTACCTAGTTGTTATGAGTGCGACCAATTTCATGTGCTTCTTATGTCAAGCTCCAAAATTGGCAAATAAAAATTAGCTAAGTAAATCCCAGATTTTTTCATGACCCTTGTAGGTGTCTTTTAACCCCAATCATGAATATCCCATCTTGCTCAAATTTGGCATATTCCACTCACCGTCTATGGTTGGAGACTCGTCAAGAGAGATTCTGTTGGGTCTTGGCAATGGAACTCATCGTCTCTCACCCCTGAGGTTTCTTACCATCTTATCTCACTCTTTCAACTTGTTGCAAATGAGAATCCATAGCCCATCAAGCAAGATGACAACCAAAGACAAGTAGTCAATGTAGGGGAACTCACCACATGTAGTGTAGATGTCCGTCGAGAGCTCCCAAGCTCCTAGGACTCTGTTGATGCACACTACCACAAGCTCCACACTTCTCGCTCTATTGTCTTTTGCATGCAAAGAGTCAATCTCCATTGCTTGTTTCTCCAAGCCGACACACACTACCACAAGCTTTGCAGTTCTTGCTCCATTGTGTTTCACATGCAAAGAGTCAGTCTCCATCTCTTGTTCCTCCAAGCCGATGCAAGTTTGCCTCCTCTCTCTCCCCCCCCCCCCCCCCCCCCAAGTCCCCTTTGACTCTCTATCTCTACAACAAAGTTTCTACTCTTCCACCTCTCAAATTAGAAAGATCCTGAGCAATGGAGTTTTGCCACAATAACTAAGAGCAAGCTCACAAGCTCTCACAAGACTCTCCCTGTCTCTCTGAGATCTTACATCTAAGAGATGGCCACATAGAAAAAAAAACAAGACTGTGAAAAAGAAAAAGATAAGCGTGCTTTGCATTACTCAATGGAATAGTTACATTAAGGTTTTTCTCACCATATATATGTGACCTTTGATTTAAGATTTGGACTGGGCCTATGTTTCAAGGATGCCCACCATTCGTGGTCTCTACTTGTCAATCTTGTGATCTATCTAGATATCCTAACTCACTCCACTCGTGCACCCTTAAATGCGCATTAATTTACAATTTGCATGGGAGTGAGTCATGCACTCGATAATAATTTTATAAAAAATTATTTGAACCTTCTCGATATTGATTTTAATTCTTGATTTTTTTGGAGTGCTCAATGCCTTCATGTTATTTTTGTCTTTTTTTCTCTCTTGACAAGTGCTTTTTAGTCTAGGCTTTGATTTCTACTAGTTGGATGCGGACAGTGTATCTTCAAGCCATCACTTTTGGGTTCTCCTTGATCCTTGCACATATCCCGCTTTTTCACTTCTTTTGAGACATGCTACTTCTTTTTGTATATGCTCATTGCTTGATGCTTCCTACTTTGTAGCTCTTTTGCAAAAAAGTGTAATAGCTAGTGATTACAAATCTATAATTTAAGCTCCTTCACATAGCACCAACTTTATTTAACATGCCAAACTTGCTTTAGCATGGCGACTTTTCTTGAGATTGCTTGCAATCCACACTCCCAAGGCAACCTCAATTGTCATCTCCTATTGTGTGTTGACCATCTTTATAACCTGTCTACATTGAGTTTCTATTTCTCCTTAGCATGGTAAGATTTTAGGATACTATTGAATTATTTGTAGCAAACTTTCTTAGAAAACATGAGCACTTGAAACAAAGACAACTCTATTATAGCTATTTAAGGTCTGCACTTGATATATGTATTGCACCAAAATTAATGAAGCCCATGGTATTCATTGCATAGTCACTTAATTGGAACACATTATCAGACCCAATTGAAGCCATAATCAAGGAGTACTTATTGGGCAACATCATGTAAAGAGTAACGATGGGAGTTACTTTTTGTATATATCCAATCTTCTTATTAATGTATTGTACATATAAATAAATGTATAATATACATATATAATATATATTATTATTATCTATACTAATATTAAGCAAGGGGGTGGTGGAAACACATGTTAACCTGAGACATCCTCCCACGTGCGTCCCTGCTGTAGCCATGTGTCACCCTCTTAGCCACCCACCTATGTGTCTTCGTGTCTTGCTCGTGCATCCTAGCCTCCCTACTGCAAATCCGATAGGCATAGTTCGCCACAACTTTGTGGGGCAGGGGGGACCTATAAGGTGAAGGGTAGGATGGGATATTTTTGAGATTTTTGCTCAGCCTTTTGGAGTCAATGGCGAGTTGTTGAGCTATTTATCAAATATTTATATACATATCTATTTGATAAGTAAATGTGAAAATTAAAAATGTGAATTTGTGTATACAACCTATTGCAGTGATGGGTTGGCCTACCCGTGGAGATGCAAAAGTGTAATATATTAATTCATCAATAATAAAAATACTAATTGTCAATATTAAATTATCAATCATATAATGCATTATCTACGTAATATAGGGAATGTTTCTTTCACACACACACACACACACACACACACACACACACACACACACACAATCTTTTTTATCATGTGCATATTTTCTCTTTCTCTATGTGTTTGCATGCACACACGTGTGTGTGCGTGTGCGTGTGCGCAAGAAGCATTGAGCCAACACCAATGCTTTTTTAAAACACTAGCGCAAAGCCCCACCAGGAGAAACATGTTAAGAAATAGTAACAGTAGTGCTTCAAAGTTTGGAGAGAGAGAGAGAGAGAGAGAGAGAGAGAGAGAGAGAGAGAGAGAGAGAGAGAGAGAGAGAGAGAGAGAGAGAGAGAGAGGATGGTAGTTTTGGGCTCAATAGTATGGTGCATTTACAAAGCTCAAGATGATGTCCAAAAACCCCTCTTGAGGAGAGAGACCAGGTACCAAGTGTCAAAATACTGAGAATGCATGCTATGGAGGATCATTGATGAGCAA
The DNA here is from genome assembly GCF_053477565.2 of Lygodium microphyllum. NCBI lineage: Eukaryota > Viridiplantae > Streptophyta > Polypodiopsida > Schizaeales > Lygodiaceae > Lygodium > Lygodium microphyllum. Next base: position 15,598,604 of record NC_141140.1, on the reverse strand, counting down.
ATAGACAATCATAATGAGGTAGAAGCATTGATAAAGAATAACAACTAATATTATCCAAGCATAATGCAAGTACAACTAATTGACAATAATTGATTGAATGAGTGTGGGGATGAGTGCCTTTTATAGACTTGCAGTAGGTGGTATTGGTAGGTGGAGATAGGTGGAAAGGGACCATGGTATTCAACAACCATGGTTTTAATAAACCATGCATACATGACCTAGTCTAAGGCTTTATTTGTTGTATGTTTCTTTGCCTAGTTTGTCCCATACAAAGAGGCTATGATGGATGTGATTGCACATTTCTCACACCCATCCTCAATCACAACCAGAAAAGACACTGAGTATACAGAGGTTGTTGTGAGTAGAACCTTGCTAAGTGTAGACATGGAAGAAAAAAAACAACCATACAAAGCTAGACATGGAAGAAAAAAAACAACCATACAAAGCTAGAGGCTGTTACAAGGCACTGAGTATACAGAGGTTGTTGTGAGTAGAACCTTGCTAAGTGTAGACATGGAAGAAAAAAACAACCATACAAAGCTAGAGGCTGTTGCAAGGCCTCACTAAGTGTGTAGAGGCTACATGAGGAGTTTAGGAGTTTATGGTGGGAACATAAGGCAAGTCCACATGTTAAACTAAAAAAGTCTATCATCGGAAAATGAGCTACAAAAGAGGGATTGGTGAGTCTTATCCCTTTGTTCTTGGGGTTCTTCTTCTCCTTCTTCTTCTATATTGTCTTTATCTTCTTTGACTGTAGCAAGATATGCTCTTTGAGATTTTTTCTTAGCATAGCAAAATTTCTCAATATGCCCAAATTTCTTACAAAAGTCACAGACTACTCTCTTCTTCCCTTTCACATAGAGGAGTTGTTGGTCTCCTCTTGGGATGCTTATTTCTCCTTTGTTCTTGATCTTCTTTTCCTCTTCCAGGAGAGAGGCTTTGATGTCCACAAGTTTTGGCTTTGGCATGTTGATTAATGTGGTAGACACATTATCAAAATCAGGTGGAAGACTTTTGAGAAGCACTCCAATGCAAATGTCTTCATCCATCTTCAAGTTGATTCCTGCAAGTTGTGTCAACAAGCTTTCCATATAATTCAAATGAGTTGCAAGTGAGGTATTACTTTGCATATCGAGCCTAAAAAATTTAATTAGTAAACCATATTTTGAGGATTTGGAATGAGCTCCAAATAAGGTTTCTAATCGATCCCATGTCGTGTAAGAGGTTTCACAATCATCAACATGATGAATGTAGCTTTCATCAAGTTCGAGCTTGATAATAGCTTGAGCCTTATCATCATTTTTATCCCATACAACTAAAAGTGTAGCTTCCCTTGGTTTCTTCTCTTGACCACTTGTGATTGACCACAAGCCTTTCTTCATTAGGATCAGTTTGATCCTAGTTTGCCATGTATGGAATCCAATTCCATTGAATCAGGATGTTGGTGAGTCCTTGCCCATTTTGAGATTGCAAGATCAGCATCAAATTAGCTCCAAACAATTCAACTTTTAGTTGAGCATAAGTGCTAAGAAGCACTGGGTGATTAGTACCAAGTGATGCTAGATGATTTAGTGACTATAATGCCCTTGAAGCTGGAATCTTCAAGATCTTGCAAATCCGAGTCTTCATCTCCTTGATTTGATGTTGGAGTTGCAGAAAAAAAAGTTTTGATAAGAGGCAAAGTTGATTATGTTAAATTACATAAGTGCTAAAAGCACTAGATGGGTGTCAATGGACACTGTTGCTTGAAATGCTTGATAATCTTGTCAAGATCTCCCCTTCTTGCTGCTAAGTAACTTGAATGCTTACTGAAGACTGAGTGTTGGAGCAGATTAGAGAGTCATTGACTTGATTTGAGCCACAAAAGTGAGAGAAGGAAATGAAGCAAGAGCTTGAAGCTTGATAGCTATGGCTGCCCTCTTTAGGGTTTTGACAAGCGACTGGTTTTTTTCTTGTTGCAGCACATAGACTCAATCATTTTACAAACCCTCTGAGCTAGAGATAGAGTGGTTGTGTGGCTTCAATTGCCCTATAGTCATGGGCAGCATCGATGCATGTGCAAGTAGAATCAATGGTACGAATTGTAGATGGCGCAAATTGGACAGTGATCGATTGCAGGCGCAATGCTAGAGCAACGAGGTAGCAATGTTGGGCTTTGAAGTGATAGGGAGGAGCTCCTAGAGTCAAGGAAGGTTTAGCCAAAAGGAAGTACGGGCTGAAATGGCCTAGATTGGGAGCTTCAAGTCCTCCACTGAAGGTGGATAGCTATGGAGGTAGGTGAGAGATCCAATGAAAAGTGGAGGGAGCCAGAAATTCAAATTGGAATGACTCAATTAGTGGCCTGATGACTCATTGACTTAAAACCCGCTCTGATACCATGTTAAAATACTGAGAATGAATGCTATGGAGGATCATTGATGAGAAAATAGACAATCATAATGAGGTAGAAGCATTGATAAAGAAGAACAACTAATATTATCCAAGCATAATGCAAGTACAACTGACTGAAAATAACTGATTGAATGAGTGCCTTTTATAGGCTTATAGTAGGTGGTATTGGTAGGTGGAGATAGGTGGAAAGGGACCATGGTATTCAACAACCATGGTTTTAATAAACCGTGCATACATGACCTAGTCTAAGGCTTTATTTGCTGTATGTTTCTTTGCCTTGTTTGTCCCATACAAAGAGGCTATGATGGATGTGATTGCACATTTCTCATACCGAGGTGGTTTTTGATTGGGCACATGGCTTTCACAATGAAAAGAGAGTTTGGGCATTTCACAAAGGGAGTTCTCACATTGCTATGGTGGAGAGGGTGTTTATTGAAGCAAGCTCACTAGAAAAAAGGCCAATGCCTAATGATTGGTATTGTTGGAGCCTTTTATGTATGGGGATGAAGAAGCCTTGTCTAATTGTTCTTGGTTTTCCTAATAACCTTATGCTCTAAATACCAATGCTATCCACCACCATTATACTTCAGCAAAAATTAACCGCACAAATTGAATAATCAAAAAACAAAAAGAGAAGAGTCAAGAGTGTATGATAAGACAATCTGTACAATCTTCCACCATGCATGAGTGAGCACTTGCTTTATGCATATATACATAATTATTTATTTCTTTACTTTTTATGCTTAAAAATCATGAAAAGCATCCTTTTTGGCTAAAAATTCTAACTCTACCTTCATGAAATTTTCTTGCCTTCCATAATACAAAGGTTACAACAATATATAATCATGCACGTAAGTGCACAAATAAATACATGCATCTATAGCACCAAAATAATAATCCTATGCACTAAAGGTGCTCCATTGGTAAATACAAAAACCATTGAACATACTCTCACTACTAATAATTTGCTCACCAAAAACACATATTACGTTAGTTCCTTGGATGTATGCTTAGTGCAATGCAACCAATGCTACACACACACACACACACACACACACACACACACACACACACACACACACACACACACACACACACACACACACACACACACACACACACACACACACACACACACACACACACACACACACACACACACACACACACACACACACACACACACACACACACACACAACAAGTCACTATTATGTGACAATAGAAAATAATAATGAAAATATAAAAAAGTGTAAATAAGATCTTATTTTTGTAGCAATAAATTAAAGATAATAACAAGAGCGAGTCACTTTCATTCTGACAACAATACATCTTTCTTTGAGATTAAATTAGATTGAAATTGTTAATGATAACAAGTACAAATACTATCATGTCTAGAGCTGTATCTACAACAACTCTTTTGTTTAATAATGGGCAACTTTACATGGCATTCTGCCAAGTAAAGTCATTGGATATGTTGAAAGTCTCGCTTGATGAGAAACATGGCATAAACTATCAAAGTTGTATGTACGAAAGTTTTGTAGCAAGCATTTAATCTCCTTTTTATGCATCTTTATTATTCTAAAACCTTTTACTTAACTAGTTTACCAATACTCATTCATTTGCTCAAATTATTTACCAAGGAAAGGAATTTGTAGATACGTTCTTTATTATGTTCAAATGTAGGATCTAAAGATAATTTTTTGTTCCATTATGATCATTATTGAACATATCAATAAAATTTAAGAAAAGGCATATCCTTTGGTTGGGAGTGATAGTCTACAAAACTCTTGCCAAAGTCATAGAGAGACTAACAAGTGATATATCTATAATATTACATGGTCCAGTCTATATAAATATTGGACGATATGGCCTAGTGTTCGATTTTGCATTTTACATGGAAATTCAAGAGCTGGGCCTTGTTATAGATGTTGGTAATCTATTGCTTAGACCACAAGGCCTAGGAACTGAGGTCACATAGTCCCTTATGGTCACTATACTAATCGGCTCTCTTTTTTGTTTGGCTACAACTTACAAGGCTCTTATAGGCTGTTTATAGGTCACTAATTGGATCCCAATAGGTTGCTTCAGCCAAAGGCCACCAAGCTTAAGATGAAAGAATATCCGGTTTTTACAAAATTTTTAAAATAAAATAAAATAAAAATGGTGGAGTTCAATTGGCCAATGGCCCAATGATTGCAACATTCATCATTTGTCGCCTTATGCAATAAAATGGTTTAGACGGAGACGATACATAGATAGATAGATAGCGCATGTGCCGCTGAGGCGCTGTGTGGTAGGCCGAGTTCTCGAACATTTACTTTTCAAGCCCACATATCAAAGCACATACGTAGATATTCCTCTATCTCTTTGCTAATTGACTCCCTTTTTTCTTTTACTTTTTCAAGTAATAGACAAACACCAATTCGATTCCCATGTTGATGGTGAAGAGAATGCTATTTCTCCACCCATGTTCTCTCAATCCACTTACTATCCCTTATCAACCTCTCGTTCCTCCATTGCCCCACATGGCTTCACTGGCATGTTAACATCCCCCTCATCTACCTCCCCCTTCTTCTTTAGAACACCCCCACCCCCACCCCCACCCTCGCCTGCCGCCCCTCGCACACACACACACACACGCACACTTGTCTCCTAAACCACCAAGCCCTTCTCCTCAAAAGCACCTCCTAAGCCATGGAGCCATTCTCCTTGAGCATCTTTATCTACTTCACTAACCATGGAGAATGGTCCTAGTCCGAGCCCTATGGCTTCTCAACCCTCCAAAACCCATGCCAGACCTTCAAAGAAGAAGGCCCTAGAGCTCATAATGCAGCGACAAAATGTTCTTAATCAAAGAGGCAACATACCACAAAGAAGAAAGGTGTAGAGGACCTCATTGATGATAATGACAATGGCATGAAGGGGAAAGGCAAGTGAAAGAATTTTTGGGTCAACCAACTCATTCATGTTTGAGGTGGCATGAATGAGGAATTTGGAAACCCCCAAATGCCAAGCACTGAGCCTTTGGACCAGAGTAGCAGACAACTTGTCCTCTACTTACCATGACTTTGACAAAGACCCCAAATCATATAAAAAAAAGTGGGCTACAGTGTTAGGCCAATACAAGATTGATAAGGCTCATTATTCAATGTTTGGAAATGATAACCGTCACACTTGCGAGTGGTATGATGTGGTGGATGAACACTGCCATAATAATTAATCGTATGAAAAGGACCATGAGCGTAGAAAGGCTTGGGCTTATGCACGTCCATAACATTTTCTTGAACATTACTTGCTAGGTTCTTACTCGGCAAGTATGTTTAAGCAAAGTTTTTACATCAATATAGAAACTTTTTGTTACTTATGTGGCAAGCTTGCTCCAAAAAATGGAAAAGAAAACTACTAATATGCGAGCCACTTTAAGTATTAGTGCACGTGTTTGTCTTGCTCTTCATAGATTGGCCTTTGGCACATCATTAGAGGTCTTAGCAGATTTGCATGGGTGTGCAAAGAGCATTTCTTGTGGCATAGTCGTAGACTTTTGTAAGGCCATCCTCAAATCAAGCTTATATAAAGTGGTTGTCTCAAGCTTGATTTGAGAAGTTAGCTAGGGCATTTGAGGCCTTGAGAGGTATCCCCTATGTCATTGGAGCAGTTGATGGCTCACATATTCCTATCATTGCTCCAAAGGAGAATCATGAGGATTATTTTAATAATAAAGGATTCCATTATATTCTTTTGCAATTAGCAGCTGCAACAAATTTTTCTATATGGAACTATGATGTGGGATGGGCTAGGTCAATCCATGACTCCTTGGACTTCACAAGAAGTGAGCTAGGTCAAAGATGCACTAGGGATGAGTTGGGTAACTATTGTTTGGTAGGATATTGTGCTTACTCAACCTGACCATGCATGTTAGTGCCCTTTAAAGGGTGCAAAGAAGGCTTATCACACATGAAGTATCATTGGAATTTCATTCAATCTAGCACTTAGAGTGCTAGTATAGAGAGATTTTGGTATGTTAAAGGCAAGGTTTCACATATTTATTGAAGAGATGTGACATGGATCCACACCATGTGCTAGACCTCGTAGCTACTTGTCTTGTGTTACATAATATTTGCATTTTCCATGGTGACTCTTTTGACATGGAATGTGTATGTGAGGCTAAGGAAAGCTTGCAACTTGGTAGCTCAATGGAAGAGGATCAAAGAACAAAAGAGCAAACTCAAAGGACAACTTGGAAGCTCAGTGGAAGAGGATCAAAGAACAACAGAGAAAACTCAATGGTTGAGATACAAGCAATTCATCCTATCCAAGCAAAAGATGCAATGGAGAGAGCACAAAGAGATGACAAAGGTAGTGGTGGAGCTGTACCAAATGACTTTGGTTCTAGGGCTAATCGGCACAACAACATTGCAAGATCAATGATGTAAATTTTCATAAATATGTTGATGGCCTAGATTCTAATTTGTTAGCTGATGTTACGACCTAGAAACCCACCACACTATTCCAAGCTATCGAGCTACCAGAGAGCTATGCTTGTAAGTATAGAAAGGATATTCCCATGCAGGCTTCTTTTGGACAACAAAGGACTGTTGGTAAATAGGGTAAATTTGGTAGCAATTATGGAGGATCCAATACTTCATTTAGCAGTCCCAAAGTCCCTACATACCCTAGTTTCAATGCTTCAAGACAACAAAGTGCTTCAAAGTCAAAATTTAGCCATAAAATTGAGCCTAAGCAAGGTGATAATAGACTGCAAAATAATTTAGCAAACAATGGCAAGTTTATACCTATGGATCTTTTTAAAGAGCACAAAGAGAAGGGCCCATGTTTCAAATGTGGTGAAAAATATACAACTGATCATACATCTAAGTGCACTTACAAGAATACCAAAGCCAAGAATTATAACATGATAGTACTTCTTCAGGATGTAGATGATGAGGTCATTGAAGAACCAACTAGAGAATATGCAAGGAAAAAAGTACATCAAGTGTTTGGTGACAACATTTTGGAAAGTTAGACATCATCATCTTCCACCTGAAAAAAACAGTATTGCTTAATGTGTATTTTTCCACTATATTCTTTGGCAACTGATGTATCCTCTCTTTCTAGATCAATGCCATGAAAAGAATATTTCTTTTCAACTATGTTTGTAATTTGAAATCTATAATGTGAGTTAATATTAACTTTTCAATTCTTCACACATTGCACACTTTTGTCAAGTAAAAAAGTCTTGAATCTTTTGCCACGGTCATGTGAACAAAAGGGCAGTAGAACATTAAAAAAAGTATATTCTACCTAGATCGTGTGAACTTAAGGCTAGCAACAAGGATACTTTTGGATTTTTTTCCACCTGAAAATGCATACCCCAACCATCAACTTTTTTCGCCCCTATGTGAACCTAGACTCAAATGGCCAAACAAGCCAAGGCCCAAAGCATGTTGTGTTGGTCAAATAGGCCCTATTGCCTATGTGTCAACCAAAGTCCCCCTAGTTGATGTCATTTCGATCAATAGGTCCAATAGGCTGCATGATGACTACATTGACTGTATGTCAAGCAATAGGCTCAATTGCCCACATGTAGGCTAAATAAACCTTATCAAGGCTTTTCCTCTTGATAATAATAATAATGTTTTTGCCTTGTCGGGTGATTTGACCATTTGAATAGCATGGTTCCAAGTTGGTTGTTTGAATGACATGATTGCAATTTGGTCATGTGAAGGTTTAATTGCAAAGGTGTCAAGCCAAATAGGGCTCAAAACCATCGTAAGGCTAAAAGACTTTCAACCACCCAAATAAACATTAGGCCCCTTATAGACTGTGTGGGTGAGGGGCCACCTGAATAGAAGGTGTCACCTATATTCCTCAAACGATTGATTCAAATACCACAAAGTGTGGTAGAGTGCTTGCTATTTTCTTTGGGCAATTGATATTTCCCATACGGATTAGAATAATGCCCTTTTATCAGGCTATCACATCTTCAATCACATGACTTGCGAAAAAAGTATCAAACAATTGCTTGGCAAAGAACCTTGGTCTCATGAGCCTTTTGCAAAGAAATAGCAACCTTGTGGGATGCATGCAAGTCCATGGAGGGCATATGAGGACATCGTCACAATGGCAAAATGAGTGGTGGAAACCTAATTCATGGATTATGTATCTAAAGGGAAAGTTTTGTGATAACATGCACATGATCTAGACATCTAAAGGGAAAGTTTTGTGACAACATGCACAACTTTCAAGCCAATAGTAGCCTTAAAGTGTGTTTTTGCAAGGTTACCATACAAATATGCTCAAAAGACTAGTAGGGATTATGTCAAAGGTTCACCCTTGACTCCAACCCACACTTGATGACAGCCACATCATTGCCAAAGGTTATAAGGCAAAGTTGCATCTCAAGTGGGGCAAAAATCCACATCCTCAATCTAGAATAGTTGCCTCATAACAACCTAAGTCCATGAGATTTTGAAGCAAAGAAGAACCCACCACCTTTGAATGTTGATGTAAATATATGGCAACTATACATCACTCAAAGGAATCAACCTTAACAAGGTATATACTCATAAGTTATTTGGAAGGTGAAAGTACTTTGGGATGGGACCACATCCCCACCCTGGAAAGATAGGCATTGAGGTTTACAATGAAGGGAATTATCTTGGCAAGTATTGATTGGACAATATCTGAGTGGGTGCCCTAAAAATTCTAGGGAAGAGAGTTCTATTTGCAAAGTAGCGAGGGTGTAACATCCCACCGCACCCACATACGAGACCCCCCCCCCCCCCCCCCCCTTTTTAATAGATTAGATTGAAAAGAAAAATTTTAATCACTCCCCCCGCTGTCGACGCCTACAGCTGGCGGAAGGAGGGGGAGATTTATAGGCCAAAATGGAGGGAGACATGCATTAGCAGTAATCCCACATCCAACAATGGAGCCACCGGCCAAGGCGTTTCTACTAATACGAATACAACATCGGGTATGAATAATCCATATCCAAACATCTAGGTACAAATTGCCACCACCACTATTCATTGAGGCGTAGGTATGCGCATGAGTTTAATCCAACAAGTAGCTTGAATTTATCTTTTTCAACAGTTAACGAACTCGTAGGGGACCATAGGTTAATTCTTTCCACAACCATAGATGGCCTCGCTTAGATTTATGCATATGGCGCATTGAGGTTCACACAAACCCTACTCAAATACTTTACATCCCAGTACTACGCGATGAAGTCATATGTGGCATAAAGAACATAAAGGTTACTTAAGGATTATACACATAGTGGTTGCAAGCATGGGAAAGATTATATGATACATGCATCGATGGCACACAAATTGACCTTGCACTAAACCCTTGCTAATATCACGGGCTACTAGTTCATTGGGTTCTTGAAGTTATGCGTAACTAGTGTAAACAACAATCATTAGGGTTATAACTGTGAAGCCTTCACATCCGCTCGATAAACACTATGTTCATGAATCAAAATTTTGGGATTGGGCTAGATACATACAACTCCAGGCCTCAAAGGCAAGTAGAGAGCTCAAGGAAGCCCGAGACAAAGGAAAGGCCAATGCCTTCGAACTCACCGAGAAGAGGGTTAGGTTATTGATCAATATAAGTGCTCAATTTTATTTTACATGCTCGCATAGTTGTATAAGACCATGGCATGTTTCTTAGGCAAAGTGTTAAGTAGATTTTACATGAAATCGCTTAGATCCCAAGGGGGAGAGTGAGTATCCGATGGAAGGTTATCACGACTGTTCCTGCAATGTTGGAAAAGGTTATCTTTGTTTTGTTGAATTGATCTAACATCGTCTTAAAATGCTTTTGCATTAAACTGATTGTGGGATGCAATTTGGGTGATCATTCCAAGTGTTTGTATTTGATGGTAAATGCATGGCAGGGGTCAGTAGTGACAAGTGGCCATGGGGAAATAAAGGAATGTTTTTCTCGAGAAATGATATTAGGCTGATTGCCTTGATTGTGCTTGATCCTTAAATTGGATTAATTAAGGAAGGATATTTTGCGTGGGTGGATCATCTCCAAGGTCACGCCGCGTTTCAACCCGAGAGGGCATTGCTCGATTCACGGGCCGAAGGTCGAGTGGTGAAAATGCCAACCATGGAAAGTGTATCTCGCTCCTAGGTCGCTTGGGGTCAGTGGAGCTCTGGACACCGCTTGTTTGCCGAGTCTGGAAGAACGGAGTTGAAGATTACCGTGAGCCCAACGTTTGTGGCATTGGAAGATCCTATTCTAGATAAAGGATAAAAATTACGGTGCCATGTGATTTGGACCAGGTACTTTGGTTGGAAAGAAGGGATACATAATTCTCCTGTATGGGCAAGAGACAAAGATTAATTTGAAGATAAGTTAAGGAACTTGTTTAAACTTGTTTGTGAAAAGGACTGCTTGCTCTATTTTCGTGTGTGTGCTGTAAACTACATGAACCAACCCTGTTCCTTAAAAGGCTTAATTAATGAAGCTGATTTTAAATGTCACACATAAATGTGTTAGGAACTAATTAGAAAACTAAAGATATCAAGGAAAGTGGGTGGGCGGAATCCCCGACGGGTTCGGCATGGTGGTCCGAGAGAACTGGGAGGCTTCTCATAAGGATTTATCGCCGTTTGACCTTTAGGTATTGTTAAGTTAAAACCTAATTCATGCTATTTTAGGGGGCTAGAATGGGACTATGCCCTATGGGCAGAGAGTTTGAGCAACGCATCCCTCTCGTTTCCCATTCTCCTTGAACCAAGTGCGGCATGGGTCTACTTCAGATTGGGTATCTCTACGTAAAGTAGGATGTCCAAAACAACCCAATGCTAGAATGCTATCGGGAGACCTTGACAATTAGGAAACCATATTTTAGGTTGATCCTAGTGGGTTTGACCACGAACGTTCCGTTGTGGGAGGTGGGCTCGGGAAACCCTAGGTGACAAACCTCGAAACATTCCATGGGAGTGCCGGGCAGCAACGCTGCTTAGATTTGTTTCTCAACGGACCGCTAAAACGTACTTGGACACGAGCACGTTACAGTTGGTATGAGAGCAAAATTTCGTAATCATATGTGATTGATTAATGTATGGTTCATAGACATATCTTAAACAGAATAACCTAAGTGGTATGATTTGACTGTTAGGCACTTTTGGTACCACCACAAGTGTGGACATGCAAGAGAAGAAATTTCTTCTCAAGCAAATTAAGGCACCAGAGTTTGGTGGAGAAGGGATAGACGTTGCACCAAAGGCGGAGATATGGATTGAGTCAATGGATGATTATTTCTCTTCTTCGAAAATTGCTTCTGCCAATCAAGCAATGATAGCCAAACTTAAGTTAGTTGGCCAAGCTTAGATGTGGTGGAAGCAATGGTGCAAAGACAGAGGTATTTCTAAAGCCGCTGTTACTTGGGCTCAGCTGAAAGATGTTGTACACGGACGATACCTTTCGTCGACCTACTAGACTTTGAAGATGAATGAATTCTTCAAGCTCAAGCAGTTGGAATTAACCTTGGAAGCCTTCTACTCGAAGTTTGTAACCCTATTAAAATACGCACCACCTACGAATATTGCACAGCAAGTATTCAAGTTCTGCCATGGCCTAAACACTCCTCTAAACCACTACCTTGAAGCAATGCGTCCAGCGGACCTGCAAGATGTGCTACTTCGAGCAAAGTCAATCATCCAAGAACTAAATTTGGACAATTGTGACAAAGAGGATTCCTGAGATTAGGGCAAGAGATGCCATACGTGCAAAGAGATAGGGCACATCTGTAGGAGATGTCCCTATCGTCAATGCTACCATTGCAATGAGCTAGGGAATGTCCAAGCAAACTGCCCTAACCTAAGTCTAGAAGACAGTGAACCCCCAAGGAAACGAGGCTACACAAGTACGGTCTATGGATACATAGAGGAATTGGATGAAGACGAAGACCTAGAGCCTACAACACCTATTCAGGATGATTAGAAATCCTAGAAAATTTTTGTCGACATGAAATACAACTTGTATTGGAATAAACTTTACTCTAACTACAATTAACCTGAGTAATACAAGTTGCATCTATTTTAAGCCTAGAACTTGCGATAAATTTTCCTCAAGTGTTCTTCTCGACTAATATAAATTGGGTCTTGCCACAATGATGAAGTTTGGGAGTACTCTTTAATACTACAAGCAAAGCCGATTGACCATGGACCTCAGTCCAGGTCTAAAAAGAGGACAATTCGAAAACAAAGTTTTTGCGATAAAGGACCACTTCAGTCTACTGAAAGGATCCTAGGACAATTTGGCCTAAAGAAGAAAATACTGCCAAGGATGACCTAAAACCTTGTGACTCCAAGTAATAAAGCTTCACATTGTTTCTATTGCAAGAAACTAGGTCATTTCAAAAGGGAATGTCCAAAGCACCCTAAACACCGATGCTCCGAGAACTACAACATTGGACATAACTATGCCAATTGTCCTAATAGGACTCAAGGAGAACCTGAACTTACAAATTGTACAAGCTCCATTGATCCAGAATATATCCGATACTTAGGAAAAAGCCTAGAAGATATTCATGAAATGTAACTACAATAAACTTTTCTCTTGTAATCCAGATTCGGATAGACCTAATACAATAAGAAGTTGTTTCAAAAGACCGCATACCTATGAGTGATCGGAGTAGCGCAGTAGAAGCATGGTGGGTCCTAACCCGTAGGCCCTAAGCCCCACTAATGCTTGTCTTTCCCAGTTCTTCCGAGATGAGGACATCTCGAGTTCTCTAAGGGGGAGAGGATGTAACATCCCACTGCATCCACATATGACACCCCCTCCCCCTTTTTTAATAGGTTAGATTGAAAAGAAAAATTTTAATCACTCCCCCCTGTCGACGTCGATAGTTGGTGGAGGGAGGGGGAGATGAGGTGAGGAAGACGACGTGATGACAATAAGGGAGGAGGAATTGGATGACCGCAAGGAAGAAGAAGTGGTAGACAATGATGACGAAGTAAAAAAGGAGGAGGACAACCATGCCGAGGAGGGAGGAAGTCGAGAGACATGGATGGTGAAGAAGATGATGTTGATGGAGGGGGAGGCCATGTGGCCAAGCTCCTCCCCCTTGGGCATAATGGCCCCTTCACGACAGCTGGGAGGCCCCAATTATAAACCCCCTTACCCCTATATAAACACCCCCCCTTAAAGAGGGGGATACCACTTCTCCCCCCCCCCTCCCCTCTGCCGTTGAGAGAAAAGGGAGATACCACCTCCTTGGCCCCTGCAGCCGGTGAGAGAGAGGGAGAAGAAGAGGAGGGGAAGAAGAATAGAAGAAGAAGAAGAGTAGGGACAGAGATAGAGAGGAGAAGAAGAGAAGAAGAAGAAGAAGAGAGAGAGAGGGAGAAGAACAAGAGTAGGGAGAGAGAGAGAGGAGAAGAATAGAAGAAGAAGAAGAGAGAGAGATAGGGAGAGGAAGAGGGAGGGAGAGAAAGAAGAAGAGAAGGAGAAGAAGAGGAAGAGGGAGCACTTTCCCTCTTTAGAGGGTGATCGCAAACTTCGTCTCTTCCCCACGATTGATTCCCTTTCCCCACAAGTTTAATCCTAGCCTTCCCTCAAGTCTAATCCTTCTGAGAAGAATCATCTTGGCACACCATCTCTCCGTCGAGAGAAAAAAAGTGATTTATAGGCCAAAAGTATGGCCCCAAAATGGAGGGAGACATGCATCAATAGTAATCCCTCATCCAACAATGGAGCCACTGGCCAAGGCGTTTCTGCAAATACGAATACAATGTCGGCTATGAATAATCCATATCCGAACATCTAGGTACAAATTGCCACCACCACTATTCATTGAGGCGTAGGTATGCATCCAACAAGTAGCTTGAATTTATCTTTTTCGACAGTTAACGAACTCATAGGGGACCATAGGTTAATTCTTTCCACAACCATAGATGGCCTCGCTTAGATTTATGCATATGGCGCATTGAGGTTCACACAAACCCTACTCAAATACTTTACATCCTAGTGCTACGCAATGAAGTCATATGTGGCATAAAGAACATAAAGGTTACTTAAGGATTATACACATAGTGGTTGCAAGCATGGGAAAGATTATATGATACATGCATCGATGGCACACAAATTGACCTTGCACTAAACCCTTGCTAATATCACGGGCTACTAGTTCATTGGGTTCTTGAAGTTATGCGTAACTAGTGTAAACAACAATCATTAGGGTTATAACTGTGAAGCCTTCAAATCCGCTCGATAAACACTATGTTCATGAATCAAAATTTTGGGATTGGGCTAGATACATACAACTCCAGGCCTCAAAGGCAAGTAGAGAGCTTAAGGAAGCCCGAGACAAAGGAAAGGCCAATGCCTTCGAACTCACCGAGAAGAGGGTTAGGTTATTGATCAATATAAGTGCTCAATTTTATTTTACATGCTCGCATAGTTGTATAAGACCATGGCATGTTTCTTAGGCAAAGTGTTAAGTAGATTTTACATGAAATCGCTTAGATCCCAAGGGGGAGAGTGAGTATGCGATGGAAGGTTATCACGACTGTTCCTGCAATGTTGGAAAATGTTATCTTTGTTTTGTTGAATTGATCTAACGTCGTCTTAAAATGCTTTTGCATTAAACTGATTGTGGGATGTAATTTGGGTAATCATTCCAAGTGTTTGTATTTGATGGTAAATGCATGGCAGGGGTCAGTAGTGACAAGTGGCCATGGGGAAATAAAGGAATGTTTTTCTCGAGAAATGATATTAGGCTGATTGCCTTGATTGTGCTTGATCCTTAAATTGGATTAATTAAGGAAGGATATTTTGCGTGGGTGGATCATCTCCAAGGTCATGCCGCGTTTCAACCTGAGAGGGCATTGCTCGATTCACGGGCCGAAGGTTGAATGGTGAAAATGCCAACCATGGAAAGTGTATCTTGCTCCTAGGTCGCTTGGGGTCAGTGGAGCTTTGGACACCGCTTGTTTGCCGAGTCTAGAAGAACGGAGTTGAAGATTGCCATGAGCCCAACGTTTGTGGCATTGGAAGATCCTATTCTAGATAAAGGATAAAAACTATGGTGCCATGTGATTTGGACTAGGTACTTTGGTTGGAAAGAAGGGATACATAATTCTCCTGTATGGGCAGGAGACAAAAATTAATTTGAAGATAAGTTAAGGAACTTGTTTTAACTTGTTTGTCAAAAGGACTGCTTGCTCTGTTTTCATTGTGCTGTAAATTACGTGAATGAACCATGTTCCCTAAAAGGCTTAATTAATGAAGCTGATTTTAAATGTTGCACATAAATATGGTAGGACCTAATTAGAAAACTAAAGCTATCAGGGGAAGCGGGTGGGCGGAATCCCCGACAAGTCCCCGTCCTATGGCAGGGTGGTCCCAAAGTATTGGGAGGCTTCTCACAAGGATTTATCGCTGTTTGACCTTTAGGTATTGTTAAGTTAGAACCTGATTCATGCTGTTTTAGGGGGCTGGAATGGGACTATGCCCTACAAGCAAAGAGGTTTAGCAATGCATCCCTCTCGTTTCCCTCCTTGAACCAAGTGCGGAATGTGTCTACTTCAGATTGGGTATCTCTGCGTAAAGTAGGATGTCCAAAACGCGATGCTAGAATGTTGTCAGGAGACCTTGACAATTAGGAACCCATATTTTAGGTCCAATCCTAGTGGGTTCGTCTCCGTTTTTGCGAGGTGGACTTGGAAAACACTAGGTGACAAACCCCGAAACATTCCATGGGAGTGCGGGACGACGATGCTTAGATTTGTTTCTCGATGGACCACTAAAACATGCTTGGATAGCCAATAGGCGAGCACGTTACATTGGGACAAGATCAAGAGATTGGGATACCAATAAGGCCACAAGAAATTACAACCACATAAGCTTGTGTTCTTGAGTTGTAGGGAACTTGAGAGAAATGTGATCAAGAATCTCAAGGTGCAACATTGAGGTAGAGAATAGCACTGTAGAAATCTATTCCATGCACTAGAGGGGCCAATCATAGGAAGAATGGCCAAAGCCTTGAAAGCAACATTTGGGAATATAATGTAATCATCATATAACCTAGGAACACAATTGACCACACTGGCTGGGAAGGGTATTAATGGCACAACCTTGAGAGGACCCTAAAGTGCTAGATTGGAATTGACCTATGCATGACAAAAGGAAGAACCAAATATCCTTCTGGAAGTCTTGAGTGTGGGTCAAATTACATCTAACCAAACACACTGAATCACCATTTGAGGGAATTGTGAAGCCCTGAACTAAGAGTTAAGGAAAGCAAACTACAAAGCCAATCCTCAAAGGGGTGAAACTACTTTTTAAATCAAAAGGGGTTTGCAATTCCTAGACCTCCATTAAGGTCAATCACCTTGGTTGTTGCAGAAGTCAATGTCAATTATTAAGTGCTACTTTATAGCTTTTTTGAGCTTTGATGATTGTGCTAAGTTTTGAATGAAAATGTGAATTGCACAAAATTTAATTGAAAATTTTGACTGGTCATCCTTGACATGAAAAATTGCATTGCATTCGTTCACTTTTCTTGAGAAAGGATTGAAAGCCTGGTCGCACACCATTCATGATTAATTGTATTTGGTAAGCAAGGGAATTTCATTGTTAAAGGAAGAGTGTGCATATGTCACATCATTTAAAAAGGGGGAAAGGAATCAACAAATAAAAAGAAACCAAATGAGAAAATGAAACTCGAAAACCACATGAAAGTGAGCCACAACAATATTGAGATAAGGGGGAAAAGGTGACAAAACAAACCCACAAAGTACATAAGTCAAGTTCACCCTAGTGATACAAGCACCTAGATGAAGTGTTCTTCGTAGGGGAATCCACTGCTCTCCTGAACCTCATTAGCATCATTGAAACCTTAGCCGTGCAAGAATAAAAAGTAACCATGTCAATACCATGATCAAATGTTGATGACCTAGGGACTACCCCCCTCAGGTGATTCCAATTGGAATCCAATAGCTCCTGTCACAATATGAGAAAAAGGTGAGAGTAGTGGATGCAAATAGACTGGAACATGAAATCATCACTAAGATAGAGGAAGAAAGAAGGCTAGGGAAGGACATGTTGTAACAAGGTTGTGAGATTTACACAAGAACAATGAGCCAATAGGCAAAGGAAAGAGACAAAGCTCAACCGAATGCAACACATCTTGGCATTCAAAGGGTGCACTAGACTGGGAATTAATGCTAACATAGAAAGAGCTCTTGAAGCTAACCTCACTCTAGTTGCCTCTACCGTAGCCGTCGAACTAGGAATTGCACCCAATAGCAAAAACCAAACTTAAACTCAGATAGTTAGATGCACAAAGTACTTCCTGTTGTCATATTGGGAGACTCCACGAGAAAGGGAATTGTAGATATAGGAGTAGGGGTTAACATTCTCAACCAAGCAACATTGCAAGCTTGGGGCAACCCACCTATGGAAAGTACACGATTTAATGTTACATTGGCCAATGGAATAAAGGTCATAGACCATTCGATGTGTTGAAGGACTAGTCTATAAAAACTTGAGGTGTTAGATTTTCAGTGAACTTTGTTGTCATGAAGGGAGTTAACTATGATATTTTACAAGGTCAAACCTAGATGACAAGCACTCAAGGGATTGAGGATTGTATTAATAGCTTGATGCTCTTCAAAAATCCCATGGAACTTTTTAGGATTGAGATTGACACTTGGGGAACCTCACCCACATTGATCTAGACACCATCTTCACCTTATTGGAGGGCAACACCAAATCCACACCAAACTATGGTCCACTCACGAAATACATCCCTTGTGCTAACAATGAGTGAGATTGAATGCATATCCTTCCTACCATTAACTTGCCCTTATTAGATGATGAGGATGATTAGAAGCAAGTAGGAAATGTAGCCAATAATGTGGAGAAACAAGGAGGAATGACTTAGACCAAACATGACCTTGGTTTCTCATTTGCATGATGGTACACCATGTGCCTATAAGCAAGTTGAAATTGATGAAGATCCCAGAATTCTTGAAAGAGAAGCTCCATGATGACCTCGGTGCAAACCTAACGCTACTCGAAGAACTTTTGGAAGTTCGACATTGGAAGTGAACCAATGTCCATGAGTTGAATATGCTATATAACTAGGCTCTCCTTTAAAGAGATGAGGACTAGCGATAAGAAGTAATTACAAATGATGAGTGCTTTGATGTAGAAGACATATAAAACACATACACAGACCATGAATTAGAAGAAGAGGCCTCAACCATTGA
Source organism: Lygodium microphyllum (assembly GCF_053477565.2). Classification (NCBI taxonomy): domain Eukaryota; kingdom Viridiplantae; phylum Streptophyta; class Polypodiopsida; order Schizaeales; family Lygodiaceae; genus Lygodium; species Lygodium microphyllum. The sequence continues at coordinate 15,579,973 of NC_141140.1, read as the reverse complement.
ATTTGGAACCATAAATAATGACATTGACATGCATGCGATTGAGCAAAGCATTGCAGTTTCCAAACTCAGGAAAATACATACACTCCTTGTTGATGAAGTGGTTAGGATGGATTATGACTAGAATTGGCTAGAATATTTTGAAGCATTAGATTATGCACAAGCGGAGCCAATTTAGTAGCATTGTATGAAATCATAAGTGCTTTTGAGTTGCGACCACTATGAGAAACACCCTCGTCCAATGAAGGCCATGATTTTAACTTTGAATTAGAGATCATATGAGATAGTGACCTAGAAATCTCTTCTCTGCCTAAAACTCCACGTAGCAAGGGGGATATTCCACTCCACTTGCGATGCAAAAGGTTAAAGGAGGAGAGGAGAAAGAAGGCAATAAACACCAATGTTGAAAAATGGAAAAGGTCACAATACCTGCCTAAGTGATTCATTAAATCAAAAGGAGATCGAATAGTTATATTTTTGGGAGAAAATGTCAAGGACAAGCTAACAAACCTATTGAGGGAAAAGAGATCAACTTAGCTACTGAGGGTAGTAAAGCTAGACTTGTCTACATTACTTAATGACCTCACTGAATGGGGAGACTAATCTTACACATTCATATAGTGCCTGATGTGGTGCCAGTCAGTGGTGCCAGTTAAGCAACACCCATATGTAGTGAATCCAAAGTGTACCAATGTAGTTAAGGAGGAAATCGATAAGCTTCTAAATGCTACATTCATCTACAAAGTCAAGCACATAGATTGGGTTTTTCCCATTGTCCTTGTGTTGAAGAAAAATGGAAAAATGGAAAAATTAGAGTGTGCATAAATGACAAGAAACTCAATGTAGCCACAAAAAGAGACAACTATTTGTTTCCTTATACTAAGCACATATCAGAAGGAGTTGCAAGAAAAGAACCATAGAGATTCTTCAATGGATCCTCAAGATACAATCAAGTGCAAGTTTATTCGAACGAAAGGCACAAAAAAGTATTTTCCACAACTAAATTGGGCATGTTTGCATATATTGTAATGTCCTTCGGCCTTTCCAATGTGCTTGCCACTTTCAAATGACTAATGTGCACAATTTTCAAAGACATGCTCCGTAAGAGGTTGGAAGTGTTTGTATATGGCTTTTGCATGCACAACAATTGGACAAATCATCTCAAGACACTACAAGCAATCTTTGAATGGTGTAGGCAATGCAGTCTTTCCTTAAACCCTTGAAGTGCCAATTCTAGGTGAGAGGTGGATTTATTATAGGGCACATGGTATCAAAGAAGGGCATTGCAACAGACTTCTTGAAAGTCATAGTCATTGTTGAACGACCACCATTGATGAACTACAAGGGAGTTCAATGCTTCCTTGACCACATAGGGTATTATCAATGGTTTGTGCTAAACTACGCATTGATTGCCTGACCTCTATATAAGTTATTGATTGTTTTTAAATGGATTGAAGAATGCCAACGTGCTTATGAAACATTGAAAAATGTACCAATTGCAACATCAATTTTATGAGCCCTAGATTGGAGCATCACCTTCAATGTTCATATATTGATGCCTCAAAGTTCACCATGGGAGTAGTGATTGCCAACTTGGAGAACATAAACTAGATTACTTGGTGAGATTTTTAGTCTTTAGTTCATGGAGATCGAGATGAACTATTCCACCACTAAAAGAGAAGGATTGGTGATGGTGTTTAGTCAGTCATGGGTATCAATCCCATACAAACCATCAATAGTGGATGCCAATATTGAATAGAAAAAGCAAACATGCTTAGTCATATGTTTATCATCACTAGAGAAGACCAACCCCTAACTAGGTATGATAGTGATACAAACATTATACCCCAAGTCCAACTTGATGGATTCCTAAAACTTTGCTCAGAGTACAAGGATACTATGCTTGCAACAAGCACATTTGGTTTCCAAAGATCACAACAAGGTTACTATAATATCCCATAGATAAAATCCTAGGATGCCAAATCTCCACACCCTAGGAGAGAAGCCCCATGACCACCACTGGAATCTAGTAGTGTACCTCAACAAGCCTACAAAATGAAAGAACCAGAGGCACCAATAGTTAATCCTATAAAGATTCTAGGATCTTAGTGCTAGCAAATAACTTGCAAAGAATCACTGTCCACTAAGCTAATAGACCCACATAGGCTAGCCATCTCTACCTTTGCTAGAAAACACCAAGGAATTGTACCCCATTCTCATCCCCAAAACAACCAGTGGATGCTAGACCCCTATTTGAACCTAAGAAACCCTCAATTCAATGCTACAATAAGATAAGGTCAAGCAGTCACACTCCTTGATCAAATCAACCACATCAAAAGCCAAATACCCCTCTCGGCCTTAGACCTACTTATGAGAGGTAATATCTCTTGGAACTAGTTGCCCACATGGCTGTGGATACTAATGACAATATAGTCACATGTTTTCAATGACTGGATAACATCTTCACTCTATTCGCACAGAGTTACAAACGACTTGATTTAGGTCATACTACAAATCATATGAAGTCTCTACCATGCTCATGGCAAGAATATGAATTCATATTCACTAAGGCTACCTCAATCATAACTGAGGAGATAATTGCAATTTAGGTTTCATGAGAGCAAGTCATGAAAGGAAGACTAATCACCTCCTTCAAGCATAGTTGTGTTGAGACAACACCCGATGAACTTGCAACCTCGATCATCTTGCACACACTGACTCCATGTTCTTGCAATATTGGTTTATTCCATGATGCAATGGGAAAGAGTGGGATGTTAGATCATGACCAATGCAAAGCAATGACATGCCATTAAGATGTCAGAATATGATCCTACTTGTGTTATCCCCACATCATTTTGAGTACTTGCTTTAACTTGTAAATGTCCATTACAAGATAATGTGATGCTGCATCCATACATTTGAGGGGGAAATAAATTATGAGCAGTGTAGAGAATTTCTCATGACCTACAATCCTGACATGAATAGTGGGTCAGTCTCACAGTAAGCAACAACCATGGATAGAAATAGGCAGACATCCCACTTAATCCAAAATTGGTGCAAAGAAGAGGACTGCTAGAAGGCTTGCTACCACATGATAGAAGCTCCAAACCAAGAAAGCACCTAGTAAAAGAGATGCAACCAAAAACCCCTTGACAAGCTCAGTTGGAGAACAAGAAGCAACTCAATCAAGGCCCATAATAGCTGATATTATGAATAAAGCCATGGTATTGATATGATCATTCAAGTTGAGGAGCAAGAGGTTCCAAGGTCTGTAGTATTGAAGGCTAGAAACTTGGTAGCAAGGAACAGAAGCCACAATCCATATCGGTTGGAAGGAAAGAAGGGGAGAAATTTATCATCAGGGTGCCAACAAAATAAAATAAGGGCATGGCTAAAGAGACAAAAGGAACATGAGGAGGAGTGCCTTAGAAAACAAGAGCAGGAAGACATAGCCCTAGCAATTAGAAGATCAATAGAGCAACCCTTACGAGCAAAAGAGCTAGCTCTAATGGGCCTTAACTTGGGAGGATCTTCAGAGTCAAGCACTAATACAATAGGACCTATGGCTAGGCCACCAATAATCATGGAAAAGGGTAATACTCCACTAGAAATGCCTCCCTCTTCACTTGTATCCATTGCATCACACATCCTAGCCCCCATAGTAGATGACTTGGCAAGAAGCAAGCTCGAAAGCATGGTTTATTAGCTTGCTATATAAGTCATTGTGCTATCACATGCGAATCAAAAGAAGCCGCTACCACTGGTACCAAACAATTGGCAGTTGTAGATATGGAATTTGGTTAGAAAGCACCTAAAACACTAAGGGTGGAAGGGCCATCAGCTTCTTTACCTACGACCTTGACACCAAGTTTTGAAGAGCTATTAAAAGAGCCGAAAAAGTAAAGGGATTAGTTGGATGAGGAGAGCAAGTCAGCCTTATCAACTTTAGAGAAGGAAAAGAGAGCCCATGTCACATATCAATAACAAAAAACAAGAGAGATTTTCAATCCAAAGAGAGAATTGGTTGTAGTAAGTGAAAGTAATGACAAGGAAAAATGATATGAAAAGTTGTAGGAATAGTGTGAAATGGAAAGAGAAAATTGTGTGCAACTCAAAGGCTAGCATGCCCAAGCCATGAAAAGACAAAGTTAAGTTAGAAGGAGAACTAGAGAAAATGAATTAGCTCCTAGGACAATGAATAAGGGAGATGGAGGAGGCAAAGTGAGCCAAAGAGGAGGACCAACAAAAAGCTAGTGGAGTGGGAAAATGAGTCCAAAATCATCTAGACTATGAAGTGCAACAAATACACATTCTTGCCCAAACCTAGTAAGAACAACAAATCACACTCAAAATCCTTGCTAAATTTCAGAAATAAGGGGTAGAGATAGTAAAGGAAATGGTGAGTCAATGGGAAGAAAATAATGTGGATACGTTGCAAAACATAGCCACCCATTTAATGCAAGAAGCATGTGAAAGAAGCCTGGTAGTAACAAGAGCTAAGGCAATAAAGATAGTGATACAAGCTCAACATCAAGGATTCATTAGCACACTAGTTGAGGTGTGGAAGCCATGTGAGGAGGACACAATGGACAATCTCAAGACCATTATAGAAACGAAAAAGGCACCCACCCCTCTAAGAGATTATGAAAGCTATGTAGAGAAGAAGAGAAAGGGTGGAAAAAAGTAGAATGAATCTCACTGCCACTTCTCAAATAGTGTGATAAATACCCTTCCCATAGTGAGGGGAGTACTAAGCAATTAGTTGGGATACAGAGCTCATCACCTAGGAACAATGGGAGGCTCAAGAATTGCCTATACAATTCACATTTAACTTTCCGTGGTAGCTAAAAATGGTGATGCCTTTAATAGTTGTGTAGAATGTGATTTATGCTTCATTAAGGCTAGGGAAAAAATGGTTAGAGAAAAAACTTTAGGACCCTGGATTGTGGCAATGTGAATCAACAGATTATTGGTATGGCAATGTGTTTGAGATGCCAAGGACTATGAAGGGTTATATGTCTTAGCTTGCCTAAAGAAGGAACTTCTTGGATGTTCAATATGGAAGCATGGGTGGCTTTTTGCAGTTCGCTACCATCCAATCAAGGGAACCCCACTTACATGCCTTGCCCTAGGGAACACAGAGTTGACTATGACTCTGAAAGGTATAGAGGCATGATACTCTGAAAGGTATAGAGGCATGATATCCCTTTGATATACAATGTCAATGTAGAAAGGCCAAAAGATAGCATCAAGTTCCAAGAGAAGGACATGATTCCTTCTTTCAAATGATTCGTGGAGGATTTCTCTTCCTATCCAACTCCCGCTTTTATTACAACTTGTAATTATTTAAGATTATTTCAATTGCTTAACCAAAAGAAGGTGGTAGAAGAGGAGGGTCTCTGCCCATTATTCTTCGATGTGAATGTAGGAATAGAAAGGTATGCCATGGTGATATTGCTCTTTTATGCTATACTACTACCAGTATACTACTTTGAGCTACTAAAAGACATAGATGTTAGTTGGTTCTTCATGAGTTGTAGCCAGCCTTTCCTTCCAATGACACCCTTGGTAGCAAGGTCCACACTAAAGACACCCATACAATGAGCAAAGTATGCCCAGAAAGATCATTGGAGCTACTAGCTCGACCACCAATAAGGAATTGCAAAGAGCCCTAATGAAGTCATTTACTTGTACACTTTGCTTTTTCCACAAAAAAGGAAAAAAAAAAAAAAGGAAAATAAAAAAAGAAGAGAAAGAAAAAGATTAAGAGCCCCACACAATCACAACACCTATGGGTTGTAAACCCTAGCCCTTCCCCACTTCACAAACTCAAGGGACATCAAGGGCAAGACATCTCGAGAATATCAATAGACTTGTTACCCTCAATTTTGCACTGCACCTCCTAGCACTAACTAGGCCCTCAAGTTAGGAGAAAACACTCCAAGCTTGCTTTTGCGATTCGACTTATCTCCCAATCGCACTAGCATGAGCATAAAAGTCACAACATAGTGAGATAGACACCCCCTTAGGTAGTGCACACACCCTTTTATGGTGAGAACCAAGCTTGAAGAGCATCTTTATGAAACCAACAACATCAGTGGCCCACATCATCTTAATCTTTCCCTTTTCTACCTTGCTAGTGAGAATATCCTTGAAAACTAACCTAAATTTAATTCCATTCTTGCCAAGCATAGGCCCAAAGCAGAAAGATACTATTGGTTACCCTCTACACCTCTAACCGACATTGACTACACATGGATCCCATAAGACCACAGAGTGCCATGGGACTAGAACAACTCTAGGAGGGGAGTAATGTTAACCCCATCTATGAAGGCACAACCAAGGAACCTACAAAGAAAGAAAAAAAAAGTTGAAAATTTACAAAGACGCAAGAAAAGCAGAATAGAAAAACAACTTGAAAATTTTTTAATTAGAAAATTAATGGGAACCATTTTTATACAAGAGCACTGGGCTTGCTCCCATGTAACTTGTAACAATTAATCTCGATCAAGCTAGTCGATAACAAGTAAAAGAATATAAACAGTGTATGCTAGTGAGAGAAGGCCGAACAATTTAGGAAATGCAAAAGGAGGTTGCCCAAAAATTGAGGCCATGTATAGAAATTGGAAAGTGAATGGATAAGCTCATTCTTGTGGTGTGCAATCTTGTGATGTCGCTTCTTGCTTCTTGCTTGCTTGCTTGAGAGAGAGAGAGAGAGAGAGAGAGAGAGAGAGAGAGAGAGAGAGAGAGAGAGAGAGAGAGAGAGAGAGGAGAGTATGAGATAGAGCGAGGGACCTATTGGAGAAGCTCTTGCTTCTTCTTCTTCTTCCCAAAACTTGTGCGATCGATCAAGGCAAAGGAGGTGGAGCTTTCTTGTGGCAGATTGCAAGGACCATGGAGCCGTCGATGAGCCTTTCACAGATAGATTGTAACGAGAAGGTATGTTGATGAGTTCACTACACTCGTTTGGAAAGTTAGAATGGTTAGATGAGAGGTAGCCATAGCCGAATTGCTCGAAACGCTTTAAACAATAAACAATCCATAATCTTGACAGTCTAACTCATGAGAGTTATGACAAAAGTACTTTAAAATGAACATAGACTTTGATACAAAATTTTAAAGGATTGCTTTATACTCTCTCTCTCTCTCTCTCTCTCTCAATGGCATACTTGAAAAAGAGGACTCAACACCCAAAGAGGATGGAAAGGCTCTATGTATGCAACTCAAGAATAAAGAAGAGGATCCTATCCTTTCACCAAAGCTTGGAGGATGGGCAAGTACATAAAGAAATTCACCCTAATTTTTTTATTCGGAAATGAGATAGAGAGAATGGCCTTCATGAGGGAAACTTTCATCCCAAAAGAAGTTCCATGGGATGCTATCTATACACATGATGGCCTTGAAAAAATGCAAGTGGGACATTACCACATCAACATGCCTAAGATACTCAAGGTTAAGATAGAAGGAAATCATAAATGGGAAAGTGATCAAATAGGGACTCACGTCCTATGGAACAGATTAAACAGACACACGGATGAGAGTGTAGAATCGTAATGGCTCAGTATGGATACATCCTGAGAGAATGGAGGAGGTGATGGAGAATCAATATATAATCATGATTATAGAGACATACTAGAGTCCAAAGAGAGCTTTAGCTACATTTTAGGGCGGCACACTTGGGAGTCAACTTATAGGTGCAACATAGACACCAAGGAACCACATATGAATCACATGGAGTAGCAATAACGGTCCAACAACTACATGACTAAATAAGCATCATGGTAGATAAGATTAAATCTTGATATGTGTGGGTTAAGGTGGAGATCTCACAAGGCCAAATGTTATTTTTCACCATATGTCACTTCCCACCCAAAGGATCAAGGCATGGTAAGGGGTATACACAACAAGATGGAGAGGGAGATTGGGGACCAATTAGGGAGTCCCCCTTCATAGACCTACCCAACTGACATCATGCACTACTCTTTATTGAAAGAGATGAAGGTGTGGTACATATGACTTTAAGGACCCAAGGAGACTACATGTGATGGAGGTAGAGGACACATACATAGATAATAGTGAAAGGTGAGAAGGATCGAGTAAGAGAGCATGGAGGTGAGAGCTATGGCGGATGGAGCAAGAGAAAGAAAGAGAGACTCCAAATGTGGGAACTCCAACAGTCACAATGTGTGACCGGTCTTCCCTTTATTCAAATGTCGCTGAAAGAATAAAGAATGAAGTGACAGTGATGGGTGTCCATCGCCTGTAGTGTGCAGGTGTAGGTATTGTCAGTATAGTAATACACGGGCGGCTAGGCAGAGGTGCCTTTACCCCCAACAACCTCCCACTTAAAGGTGAATCTGCCTCAGTGAGGAGTGAGAAGAAAAAAGAAAAAAGATAGTACATGTACATAGATACAAGAGGATGAGGAAGGACGTCATCTCATCCAACGCCCATCAACTTCCTAAGGAAGGAAAAGTGCTCTATAGAGGCTTTTTATGAGCAAGTGTGCAGCATTCTGGTCAGTTGAGATCTTGACAAGGTCAATAGACTTGTCCTCAATGACCCCGCGAATGAAGTGATACCTCACCTCAATGTGTTTTGTCTTCGCATGGAGGACTGGATTCTTGGCTAATTGGATAGCACTCATAGAATCCGAATGCAGTGTAAGGATAGCATCTACAATACCAAGTTTAGCAACCAAGCAACTCAACCAAATGGCCTCCTTGCAAGCCTCAGTGGCTGCAACATACTCTGCCTTTGTAGTAGAAAGGGCCTTGCATTTTCGCACCTTGGACATCCATGAAACAACACCTCCAACAAAAGAGAATACATAGCTAGAGGTGGACTTCCTACTATCTGCATGTCCTACATAGTCAGAGTCAGTGTATCCCATGACTCTTGTATCCTGGCTGTCATAACGTATGCACATATCAGTAGTGTCCTTCAGGCACCTCATGATACCCTTCACGACATCCCAATGCCTCTTTCCAGGTGTAGCCATATAACGTGCCACAACACCAACTGCAAAAGCAATATCTGGATGGGTGGCTATCATAGCATACATAAGACTGCCCACCACTATGGATGTTTAGGGAAACTTGGCCATCTCGATCCTCTGCTCATCTATCTGTGGACAATCGTCCTGTGATACCTTCACATGAGAAGGAAATGGACAACCAATAGGCTTTACATCCTCCATACAGAAGTACTCAAGGACTTTATGAATGTACTCCCTCTATGATAGATAGAGTAGTCCTTGATGCCTATCACACGTAATGTGCATACCAAGAATACGAGAGGCATGTCCCAAATCTTTCATCTCAAAGCTCTTCTTGAGCTAAGCCTTAAGAGCATCTAGCTCATCATGAGATTTTCCTACCAAAAGCATGTCATCTACATAGAGTACCGAAATCAATAAAGATCCATCACGGGATTTCTTCATGTACAAGCACAGATCCATAACACTATGACTGTAGCCCTGTGATGGCATAGATGCATCGAACTTATGATACCATTCCCTAGGTGCCTACTTCAAGCCATAAAGACTTTTCCTCAATCTGCACACTAGGTGTTCCCTACCAGGCTCTACAAAGCCCCTTAGGCTGCTCCATGTAAATCTCATCATGCAAGTGCCCATGTAAGAAAGTCGTCTTAACATCCAACTGATAAAAGTCTAAGTCAAGCTGTGCAGCCAAAGCCAAGAGTAAGCGTAGGGTGGTCATCTTAACCACAGGAGAGAAGACTTCATCAAAGTCAACACCATCCTCCTGCTTAAAACCCTTTGCTACCAATCTAGCCTTGTATGCTAGTGCTTGGGGTGTCCAGGAGCACTTTTCAACTTGTACACCCACTTGCAAGGCAAAGCCCTCTTACCACTAGGCAAGGAAACCAAATCCCACGTACGATTCTTATGCAACAAGTCAATGTCCGACTGCAGCCCTCTCCTAAGAGTGATTGTCACCCCTATGCATAGTCTCAAAATAGGTGGGAGGCTCTCATGCATCTATAACCAAGGCATCATTTGTGGAGGGCTCATAGCGGTCAGGAGGTTGTCTATCTCTAGAAGAATGCCTCAATGCAGGCTGTGCTGCTACACACTTGTCCAATATCCTATGTAACATCTTGTCTAACATCCTGGCCATGAGGATAAGCTTTGGTGCATACTGTCTAGCTAACTGTGCGGGAGCAAGGGGCTCCTCTCGGAAGATAACCTTATTTGTCTGAATAACTTTCTTAGGATGCATATGCATTTTGTCTCCTCATGGAACACAACATCAAGGGTGCGGATCACTTTCCGCGCTTGCAGATCATCCCAAAGACGATATCCCATCTCACCTGCATCTCCATAGCCAAGGAAAATGCATTTCACACTTTTAGGATCCATCTTATTGCGTTTATCCTTGGGTACATGGCAAAAGGCCTCACATCCAAAGACACGCAAATGAGCATATGAGGGAGGCTTTCCTGTTCATACCTCCTCTGCAACCTGAAAGTTAATACCACTGTGCAAGGTGACCTATTACTGAGATGCATTGAGGCAATAGAGACTGCCTCAGCCCAAAAATGTTGTGGTAAGCCTGCTTGGCTAACCATACTATGGACCCTCTCCTGGATAGTCCTATTCATACACTTAGCCATACCATTCTAGGGAGGACGGGTGTAAGGGGCAGCCAACTAATGTCTAATACCCCGCTTGTCACAAAACTCCTCAAAGGAACGCGATACATACGTTATCGTTCCTTAGGCATTTCAACCTATGCACCAACTGATTCTCTACTAAAGCAAGTCAATACTAAAAGATGACCAAGATATCAGATTTCTGCTTTATGGGATAAGCCCAAACCTTTCGTGAATAATCGTCAATAAATGTGACAAAGTACTTCACACCCCCTAATGACTGACAGGGTATGGGTCCACATATATCTGAATGCACAAGAGCCAAAGGCTCACCCATGCATGGAATACTAGACTTTTTATGCGAATTCCTAGTCTGCGTGCCATATAAGCAATGATCGCACGACTCAAAATGTGAGTAGTCAAAAGGCGAAAGATACTGCAAAAAAGCACTAAGCATTTTCATTCCCTTAAGTGACATATGCCTAAGACGAGCATACTAGAGAGATACATGTGGGATAGAACCCACTGACAAAACATGGTCAACAGTACTAGATACAACCAAGGGGTAGAGGCTGCCAGACTTGGCACCTCTTGTAAGAACAAGCCTGCCACGAGTTATCTTCCATACAAAATCACCAAAGCATATATGATAGCAGGCATCATCAAGCTGCCTAGCAGACATAAGGCTTTTAGTTAGTGCGAGTACATGATGTACATTATGCAGAATAAAAGTGCTACTAGAGGAAAATTGTAGAGTGAAATCACCAATGCCAACAATAGCAAGAGATTGATTAATCACCTAAGTGCATAGTACCAGATACACTACGATAGGTATGAAACCACTCACGGTAGGGGGTCACTTGAAAAGACACACCCGAATCCAACAACCAACATTGTGCATGAATAGACTTAAGCCTCGGTCAGCTGAGAGGAATTACATGAAGAGGCTGCTAAGATGTAGTCACCATCGGACTCCTCAGGCTGTATAACATCTATCTCCTCAATCTTTACACTGGACTTTGCAGGTATGATGTTGTGATCATTGGATTTCTCTTGCAATTTTTCATTCCCCTTTTCTTTGTGCTTGTCATCGCGAATCTTATGGCACTGCAGCCATATGTGTCCTGCTTTCCCACAATAATGGCATGTAAGATCAGACTTATGTCCACCGTGGGACCTGTTGCGTCCATTGGACTTAGACTTGAACTTTTGAGAGTGCTTCCCATGACGATCATTATCTTTCTTGCCACTTCTGCCACCTCTAACGGATAAAGCATGTGAACCGCGTGAAGCATCATTGTTTTTCCTGTAAATTTCTTCAATCAAAAGAGCACTCTCTACATCTTGCAATTTCAGCGCATCAAGTTTGCTGGTACAAATCGTAGTGTGAAATACATCCCAAGACTTAGGTAAAGTGCCAAGCAGAAACAAAGGATGTAGATTATCCTGAAAATCAATACCCTGTTGAAGCAGATTCTTCATGATAGAATGAAACTGGCTAAAGTGAGCAGACAATGGGATCCCATCCATGTGGAGATCTATCAATTGTTTAAGCCAATACATCTGTGAAGCGGGGCTTTGCTTTGTATAAAGTTCTAGAATCATTTTCCATAGATTCCATGCACTTTGTTTTCATCTTCAACAACATTATTATGGACCTCTTCAGAGAGTGATAAAATGATAGTGGACTTGCATAATGTCTCTAAATCAGCCCAATCATCATCATCCATATTCTCAGGTTTAATACCTTTGTTTCTTAGTGGCTTAATCTACACTTTTTTCACCAAAACCTGCCATAGTGGAGATTTCTAGTAGCCATAGTTGGTGCCATCTAACTTGGCAATGTTAAACAATGTTGTATCTTTGAGATGACTAGCCATAATGAGTCAAACACAGAGGTAGACTATGCAAAAAACAACCTGCTGTAATTAGCAGTAAACATGCCAAAACCACTAGCAAAACAAGCTAAAAATAAGAGAAACTGGTAGAATGACTAGTTGTCCACCAAATAGTACAAAAAGTACATCAAAAGGACATGATTAAGCTGAGTAAATACATCACAATCCGTATAAAACAACTTGCTGTAATAAATGATAAAAGTGAGTAAATGAGAGCAAACATTGAGCTAATAGAGATCCAATGATAACAATGACTACGAAATCCAATCATGCATCAAGCAGGCATAATAGAGGTAGTATGACAGCCAATGAACATGAGCCAAACACCCAAATGTGTCAAGAGAGTCGGTCAATATAATCGATACATGCGTTGAGTAATAAGTAAGATGTACACACTGTTGGCAAGACCTAACGGTGTATGCTCAATGAAGACGTATCAAATTAGCTCATAAGCATCCAAGAGCAGACATAGAAGCATTTACCAAGCAAATATCATAGTCAAGGACTTGTAAGAGATCCCAGTCTCAAATCTCAAGTAATAGGTCAAATGCGTAACCCGCAAGATTTGGGTAAATCCAAGACCATAAGCATAAAGCTCCCATTGGCAAAAAAATCGATGGAAACTGAGCAACCAAGCTCAGAGATAGCATGTAAATGCATAAGAAATCTCATAGCCAAGACCGTATATCATGAGAGCACCAAGAGCACGTAAGCAGTCAAGCATCTAATAGCATCCAAGTACATCATGTACGAACCCAAGTCAATCTTTGACAAGCCAAGAAACATCCAAAAGAGGTTCCAAAGTATCCAACTGCTCCAAGTGGCAAAGAAGCTTAAACAATGTAGGTAGCATACATCACTAACATATGCTTCAAAGCATGTACCAACGGGTTATGCATAGACCATAGGTATAACCTCTGTCACAAAGCATGCCAGCGTAGACCAATGTCAAGTAAGTGCCAACCAATATGGAGCTCAAACAAGCCTCACAATAAATTGCGGAATCATCCTCCATTTGCATCCAAATAGTCATAGCAAGCATCTAGGAAGTAACCAAGACCAATAGGCATAACATAACCTGAGTTAAATAGCTTTAGCCGTGCTATATTACAATAATAAATTTACTGTCGAACTGAGCATAAACATGGCCAAAATCAGCACCAAATCAATGGCATATCATATGCATAGCTTCCCATAACTTTTGGGCATAATTGGGGTGCCAAATGGCATCAATAGCTAGTACTAAGCAAGCATGAACATCAAATGCTAATGTAGCACTGTTTGGGGCTTCCTGTGGACTATTATGACAATGCTAGACTGCATTATATCAGACCAAAATGTCAATGTCAAGCTCAAGCCTTCAATGCCATGGTTGAAGCATGCTCCTATGCCTCAAATGAGACCTTTGTGTAGTGCCAATGGCCTAAAGAGGTGTTGGAGATGAAGGCCACATTTGTAACAGGCTGAGAAAATGGGGCAACCTCTTGAATTTATGTTTTTTATGTTGCTGAGGGAGTTGGGCACTACTTGATGGTTAGGGAGCTTCTATGGCTCCCAAAGAAGCTTCCCAAGAGGCCTCAATAGGCATAGAAGAGAGAGAGCTCAGTTCCAAACCTTCATGGGTTGAGCGATGGCTACCCTATTCTTCAAACCTTATGTACTGAAATAAAGAGTGGAATGAGAGCTCCAATATGTGTAGATGAATGCCCTGAGGTTGCCCAAGAAGGCCCAATGCTTGCTCGAGAAGGATGAGATCGACCGGAAGCTCAAAAGGTGTGGTTATGGATGCCAAGAGTGAAGAGAAGAGTGTAGGTATTTGAATGAATGCTAAAGGAGTGCCCGACCATGTTCAAGACCTCGAAGAATTGAGTTCTGATACCAGTGGAAAGGTGAGAAGGATCAAGCAAGAGTGTAGATATTTGAATGAATGCTAAAGGAGTGTCTGACCACGTTCAAGACCTCGAAGAACTGAGTTCTGATACCAATGGAAAGGTGAGAAGGATCGAGCAAGAGAGCATAGAGGTGAGAGCTATGGCGGATGGAGCAAGAGCAAGAAAGATAGAGACTCCAAATGTGAGAACTCCAACAGTCACAATGTGTGACCAGCCTTCCCTTTATTCAAATGTCGCTGAAAGAATAAAGAATGAAGTGATAGTGATGGGCGCCCATGCCGCCACTGGCAGTGTGCAGGTGCGGGTACTATCAGTGTAGTAATACACGGGCGGCTAGGCAGAGGCACCTTTACCCCCAACAAGGCATGGACGTAGATAGTATACGTTAGCACTTGTTAGAGTTGGTGTCATGACATCATCTTGTTACTATGACATGGTGAAAAGGTAGCCAAGATCTAGAGCATTGACCTATTTCTAGCCCATTCACTCTAGTACAATGGATTACATGTTGGGATACATTAAGCCATTGGAGTTGGTCATATTCTTTATTATCCCCACACTCAATTGGTATAGATCATGACCTATTTATCCCTCACCATAGCCACTTTACCACACTTATAGGCATCATACATCACACATACCCAACATGCCACCTTCTAATTCAATGATGAGAGAGCTGCCTAATATAATATGCAGTCACCATGTTTACACGCCACACATACTATAGGACATGTTTGCCCTAGGGCCATGCCCTAGAATAGATGGTATGATGCTAAGTACATAGAGCTCTACATACACCTCAAAATCTAGAGAGCACATATTGTAGAGATGGAGGCCTGCATACATATAAAGATCCTCACTTTCTATAAGACACAAGCATATGAGTAGATTAGATTTATATGATCTAGTCATGAGTAGTGATGTAGCCATTGCATAATAGAGATTACGAGAGCCATGTCGACCTACACAATAAATAACCCAAGGATCTAGTACTATGTAGAGAGGTTCCATGACATACTATAGCAACCATCAATTCCACACCTTTCAAGCTGCACCCTACCACATCTACATGCTCCCTTGACACAAGGTATGGTGAGGAAGGCCATAGAGGAACTACAACATGAACACTTTGTGTGTGTAATTCTGCCATTTTAGTTTATCTCTATGAACATCTTTGTGCGCCAACTCAAAATGTGAACAATGGTTTTTTCAAACCAATTAAAAACAAGTGTAAATCGAAAAATTCTTATGAAAGAGCTTCATAAATTGAATGCTAGTCCAATCTTTGAGAAGTCTAAAAATTGAGACTGCAAGCACAAATTACCTTACTCAGAAGTAGCTTCTGCAAGTTTATTTTTGGTAAGTTTGATGCACATTGGGTGAACGTAGAGAAAAAAAATCTGGCAAAGATTATGAGTGCTTTTGTCTAGATCAAATCTTTATTTCCTAATTTTTCAATTTTATGAATTTATAGTTTTGTAAACTTGAGGATCTAAAAGTAAATTTTGAACACTAAGAAGTGCTTTGATGAAACCAATTATAAACCACTTTGTAAGATAAAAAATTACTTCTACATAGACTCAAAGTAAATTATGGGCATCTAATTTTGTAACATTGAGGATCCAAATGTACTTTTTGAACTCTTGAGTTCTTTGATGAAACCAATTATAAACCACTTTCTAAGATAAAATTACTCCTGCATAGACTCAAAGCACATTATGGGCATCTAATTTTGTAAACATTGAGGATCCAAATATACTTTTTGAACTCTAAGAAGTGCTTTGATAAAACCAATTATAAACCACTTTCTAAGATAAAAAAGTACTTTTGCATAGACTCAAAGCACATTATAAGCATTTAGCGTAACAAAGAATTTCATTGTTGAGTTGCAAGGTTTATGAAAGAGCTCCATAAATTGAATACTAGTCTATATAGGTATATGTGGTGAGAAGTATATTTATGTAATGGAAATTCTAGCCTCTCTACTCACATCTATCAAGGCATTGGTAAAGGGCTTTCCAAACAAGTGGATCATGCTACACACCATTGTATTCATCCAAAAATCTAGAGACCCTCTAAATCTACGCAATTGTCATGGTGGGCCACACGTTGGCCAAGATGTAGAGAGTAGTGATGGAGGTAGAGTTGAGTATCTATGCAAAGACAGAAGGATTGAGAGTTGTAGAACATGCTAGTTTTATATGGGGTTTCTCTACACGATCACATTTTTACCTTGCAAGGTATGATCAAGTAGGCGAAAGCTAATAAGAAGATATTGTACTACGACTTTGTGGAATTTTGTAAGGCCTTATAAACAATCCCAAAAGATACATTACTACACATGCTACAAACATGGGCTACAAACACAAGATAAATAACTATAGAGGGTGATGAGCCAATTTAAATGTCTAGAAGATGTGCTCTCTAGCACCATTGACATGAAGCAAAGTCATGCTCTCTCTATAATCTTTGGACTCTATATCAATGATATAGAGGACAAACCATATGAAGGGCAATGAAGGGGTCAACACAATAGGTATATTTGCCTCTATTATGCTTTATGTTGATGATATCATCTCGATCTTTGATTCATAAGGTTTATACTGACATCTCCTTGATCTATATTTCTAGATGCCATTGTCCCTAAAGACCAAAACTTGTAAAATGTGCCAAGAGGAGGTGGAGAGTGAGAGAAGCACTACATATGTAGATGCAACACCTATGGTGTAGTATAATTGAGTGAGGAGCACTACATATGTAGATGCAAGGCCTACAATATGGTCCAATTAAGATACCCCCACACTATTCAAAGGGAATATCTCCCTTAGACTAACTATCAAGTCCCCAAATCAACAATGCTTGGACAAGTTCCTTCTTGAGATTGAGAGACCTTGCACATCATTACTCTAGTCAAGCACCATGCAAAGGGGGGGAAGATGGTCAAAGCTCACTAACTTCATCCAAACAGAGATTATACACACTATCCACTCCAAGAGAGCTAAGGAGATCTTCATGTCAATCTCACACTACAAATACAAAGAGTTGCACTACAAGATTATGGAGGTTCGTTGAGAGCATAAGCAACACTTGGTAGCCTCGAGAGACTTGACACATATGCTATCTACACACCATCTCATTAGATGGTGTAAGATAGGATCACCCCACATGGTTGTATACTTGACACACACAGTAGCATGTCACCCAACCACATAACTAACCATTTTAGTGCTTTGTGTACCCACCCCTCTTTCCCTTCATTGACATCGTATTGTTTTTCACTTCACAGTCACATATCGCACTATGCACAATCCACTTTGATCCTTACTACCCACTATACATCCTAATGTATTAGGTGCCTTTAAAGCTTTAGCAACTTGATTATTTTTTGCACCAAGAGCAGCAAAGCGAATTGTAATTAAATCTTGGGATGTCTCTATGTTCTATACGCAAAGAGAGATTCATTTTGGTATTGGACATTGGACACATTTAGACAAGGATGTGTTTTCCATCTCACTTGCTTTGCACATCTTTGTTTGCTAATTCTACTGCCTCTAGCCGAAGCAAAAGAAAATACATCAAGGTTTGTGAATGAGCATTGACCATTCCCCAAGACTTCTACAATGAAAGCCATAGATAATTTTATGTAAAGAAATCTCAAAGATATTTCCAAATAGTACTTTTGAAAAACATCTACCAAGAAAGTGCATTTAGACATATTGCTACTAGTTAATCTTCATTTTACCATTAAGGCCTAGCTTTTCATAGTGAATTCAAAACAGGACTGCAACAAGAACAACCAATTGAGCCTTCTTATGGTTTTAAAAACCCACTAATTGAACTTCTCTAACAAAAAAGCCATCAGTTTAACCTTTGTATGACAACCTAATTTTTTAGGCTTTGGATATCAATGTCTCTTTGCCAGATCCCCCTTCAAGCACCACTATTTTAAAACATGACAAAAAAACAATCCCCTATCCTCTGAAATTGTGAACCTTATGTATCCACCATAGGTGCTTTAAAATGTTCCAAATGTCAATTGGTGCATATGTACACATAAGGGATGATTGCGACTCACTGATTTTATGTGATGCTTTAAGAGTCTTCTATCAAAGACTGAATCTCATCTAGAGAAATTGTTAAGAACAACTAGTGAAAGGGCTCGTGTTATATCATAACCTCAACCTTACTATCCTAATGGATTGATACACTTTGGAGATATTGCTAATACTATTGCAGGGTGGATTTCAAATAAGCAGCGGTAAGACTCTGAG